>NW_017306887.1:350963-433060 GCF_000935625.1 Nanorana parkeri
AGGAGAGACAGCCAGGAAAGAGAGAGAGAGAGGAGAGACAGCCAGGAAAGAGAGAGGAGAGAGAGAGAGGAGAGACAGCCAGGAAAGAGAGAGAGAGGAGAGACAGCCAGGAAAGAGAGAGGAGAGACAGCCAGGAAAGAGAGAGAGAGAGAGAGAGAGAGGAGAGACAGCCAGGAAAGAAAGAGAGGAGAGACAGCTAGGAGATATAGAGGAGAAACAACCAGGAGAGAGATAGGATAGACCGCTAGGAAAGATAGTGAGGAGAGACAACCATGAGAGAGAACAAGGAGAGACAGCCAGGAGAGATACCGAGGAGAGACAGCTCAAGGAGAGACAGCCAGGGGAGAGAGCAAGGAAAGACGGCCAGGAGAGATGGCTAGAAGAGAGAGCAAGGGGAGACAGTCAGGGGAGAGTGCGAGGAGAGACAGCCAGGACATAGTGAGGAGAGACAGCCAGGAAAGAGAGAGAGTGGAGAGGCAGCTAGAACTGAAAGAGAGATGAGAAACAGCCAGGGGAGATAGTGAGAAGAGGCAGCCAGGAGAGTGAGCAAGGAGAGCTAGCCAGAAGAGAGTACGAGGAGAGACAGCCAGGGAAGAGAGCAAGAAGGAAAGACAGTCAGAAGAGTGAGGAGAGACAACCAGGGGAGAGAGCAAGGAGAGATAGCCAAGGGAGAGAGTGAGGAGAGACTGCCAGGAGAGAGCGAGGAGAGACAGCTAGGGGAGAGAGCGAGGAGAGACAGCCACGAAACAGAGAGCGAGGAGAGACAGCCAAAGGAGGGTGAGGAGAGACAGCTGGGGGAGAGAGTGAGGAGAGACAGCCAGGAGAGAGGGCAAGGAGAGACAGCCAGGACCCATGGATACCCCTGTCCACCTGACATTGTGACATCTTGTGTCTGGGTTTCTGTGTGGTGTTGCATTGCCATTCATTTAAATAGCACCCCAACTCAACTTTCGGCAGCTGGGCACACATTGCAATACTGTACAGCAATACCGTGCGTTGCAATGCGGTGAAGAAAGTCATATATGGTCTTGACCATGTTTAAAATAATACCCAAAACCTCTGCACACGGCATGTGAAACTGCATTGACCCAACAACAGCACGCACCCTCCACTGTGTAAAAGAGTTTTTTGCACCCCTCTACTCTATAATCACCATATTGGTGGCCAATCATGCTACAGTCACAGCTCTGTCATAACACGGTCAGTTGCCAAGATCCAATTCTCTATGCATTATACATCAGCAGCTGGTAATTACAATGTATAAAGAAGTCATTATACCCCATACTGTACTCCGAGTACCGCCTCATAACCGTCCTTTTTTTTCATCTTTAAAGATTCTTGCTCATTAACTTGTCTCTAGGTAATTGTGCAATTAAGTGTAATCAGGGGCAGGGGAGAATGTGATTCCTTTGTACAGTGAGTGATTGCAGTTCTTGACTTAAGATCTGGTTCCTGTTGTTTTGACAACATGCGGGTTGGCAGGTCTCGTCACTGTAAATTACGGGCGCTGGGGGGTTGTTTTTTTTGAAAATCCAAACTCCGGAGACATCCCTCCTGCCTGCTCAACAAATTCAAGGCACGGGCGGTGGCGGCGGCTTTGGGTCGTCTACAAAACAGAGGAGATGTTATCGGTGGACTTCCTAGCAAAATTAGATCAATGCTATCTTATGAGGCAGAATATCAATAAAGCCTTTAAAGTTTTTTTTTTTCCCTACCTTTCTTGTTACCGAGAGTATTTGCTTTGAAAATGTTGATTCGTGTTTAAAGTAAAGTTGTCACAAGGTTGGACAATTCCGTCTGAGGGTATGATGAAAACAAAAAATGCATGAGCTTGGGTTATCTAAGAAAACCGATGTCTGAATGACCGCTTGACCACATGTATTGGCAGCTGAAGTCATATGCTAATCTCAGCACCTTCCATTAAAGGAGTTGTAAAGTCCCAGCATATCCTCTCCTGTTATAACATCAGCATTGCAATAGGAATACATACTGGAGGTGTTTCTGATAATACAATCAAAGCTTACTTGAAAAAAATCCCTTTCATGTAGTGAGTGCTGCCTTCCGTCTGCCCATCACTTCCAGCAGCTTCCCGGATTCCCAGTGTGTTTTGCGCCTCTTTCTCAGCAGCTTAATGTGTTGCAATCACCATTTCTCAAGACTACATATTCCATCATGCATTGCTTCCAGCAAGTAGCCAGCAGGCTCCAATGTTTGGCCTTGCTCACCCTACGCTTCGGCAGTCTAAGGTCTTGTAAATCCGAATTTCCAAATCCCAATGCATTTGAATGTGTCCCGAATCTGAATTTCCATTTCCGAATTTCGGATCCCGTCTGAATTTCGTTCAAAAACTAAACTGAATCGGACATGCGACTTTTCTGCCCAATCAGATATGTTTTTCGGTTTAATGCATTCGAATGGGTCTGAACACGAACTTTCGTAACGGCAAAACGGGAGCCATATACAGTATATAAATATAATACTAAAGCTGAGGCTCCAAGACCCGAATGGCATTCTGGATCCAAATTTCCGAATTGCATTCGGGAGCTCCTGAATGTCATTCGGGTCTGGGAGCCACATACATATATTACTAAAGCTGAGATTCCCAGACCCAAAAGGCATTCGGGGGCTCCTGAATGCTATTCGGAAATTCGGATCCCGAATGCCATTCTGGTCTGGGAGCCTCTATATGTATATACTGAATATGGCTCCCGTGTTGCCGTAACGAAAGTTCCTGTTGAGACACATTCTAATGCATTAAACCGAAAAACACATCTGATCTCATTCATTTGAAAGGCACCCCAATGCATGCAAGCTACCTCTTCTGTAGAGTGTAGAATAGGCCTGGTTCACCTCTCTCCAGCTATGAGTAATGCTGTAGGGTTTGCCAATGGCCATGACTTTTACCTTTAATTTTACGTTATAAATGACTATTCTAGTAATTATATATAAAGTAGAGTTTTCCTTTAACTGCAAAGCTAAAGTTGTAATAACTCTTTTTCAATAATGAATCCAGATCACACAAATATCCATGGCCCAGCAAAGTATTTATTTACCGTACATTTTTGCCTAAGCACTTACAGTCATCATGTTTCTGTACAGCTCCAACTCTCTCAGCTTCCCTGAACTTCCTGTCCAGTACAAGATCACAAGGGACAGAGCAGTCACCAGCAGCCATCCATATACTAGGTTGGAGCAGGGAGGAGAGGGGAGCAGAGGAGTGGATTGCCTAGCTATGACTGTATGTATGTGGACACACACACAGCTTGCTAGGCATATGCTTCAGCTCGACTAAGCCGAAGTAATAGTCGAAGCGGGGGGAACGGCTGGCCAAACGCCTCGCAAAGGACAGCCGTGATCTCATGGCTGGCTCCGCCCATTTGAATTGACAGATCAGGGTCCCCAAAGGGCCCAGTTGTTATTAATTGGCCGGGACCTGCTAGAAGACTCAAGCAGGTGCCAGCCAAAAGGAAACAGCTGGGCGGAGCTAGTTGTCACTACTTGCTCTGCCAAATTGTTTTTTTTTTCAAAACTATTTATTTTGATTTATTTTTTTTAGATTTAACATTTATTAACATTTGAAAAAATACTTTTACAACTTTATTTTTATTTTTTACTCTTTTCATTGAATTGCTATTCTGCTCGGTACCACAGAGGTACCGAGCGGAATAGCCGAGCAGAATGCCGCTCGGTGGTATCCGACTATTCACTCACTGCCGTTCGGCCCCTAGGAGAATATGATGTTGGATCGGCTGAGTCGAAGTCCTTCTGCACTTCAGCTCAGCCGAACACGTAGAGCATGTTCTGCTGACCGAAGGTAGCCGATGTCAGCCGTACTGAGCCGGAGTGAATAGCCGAACGTTGTTTGGCTCACTTCACTACGCCTGGGTTATTCACTTGGCTGCCTCTGGCAGCTTAGTGAGTATCCCTGTAAAACTTTGAATCATTAAGGAGCAGCATCCATTGTAAGTGATTTCATCAGCTTAAAAACCGTTTGACTTTAATATCAAATGGTTAAAAATTGTGCACTTCGTGTGAGGTCTGACGGCATCAGGCATACGGTTATATAACATGGGATATGGAACATACAACTGTCCAGACATGGCATGCGTCTGCTATTGACAGACTTCAATTTTCATAGCAGCTGCCGAGTCTATTTATAGAACGTTAATAGTGTCCTTTATCAGCTTCACTGAGTCAGCAGAGAATTCTGGAATTAGAAGCAAAGAGAGGACTTTAAAACACATAGTGCAGGAAGCAGCTCCATCTACTTGGTCCAGGGATCTCTCATCCTTCCATACAATAACCTAAATCTCTCTATGTAAACCATTTAAGGCCCCAACTGGTCACTTGAAGCTGATCTCCGGCCCCCCCTCCAGTCTCCTCGGCTCCTCTCCCGGACTGAAATTGTTTCCTCTGATTTCTCTGCACACTGCACAATGCTCACAAAGGGCATTAGAAGCTGCAGCAAGTCATCTAGAGCCCGTCTCATTTCCGGGCTGGAGGACATCAAACATCATCTAGTTCTCTTTTTCTCCTCAGCCTGACCGTCCCTGGCCTGCCCGTTTGGTTCATTGGGTTTCAGGCATTTCATTTATGGAGACACAACATCGTACATGGGTATTATCTATGCAAATGCAGCCTGCCTAGGAACACCCATTCCTCCCGCTGACATCACTGGGTCTAAAATAAGATATGTAATGAAAATTAAAAGTTTTTTTAGGATTTTGTTGATGGGGGAGGGAAGGAAACATATAGGGCAAAATGTTCGCAGAAAAAAAACATCAGATTGGAAGTGTAAGTCATGCCAAAAGTTGTGTTTTTAGCATGGGAAAGAGTGGGGGAATATTGGAACACTTGTCTGGTTTATTCTGCTCTTCAGGGCACCATTAGAGAGATTCACCCTCACTTCATGTGCTACCAACAGGAATTAAGGAAAAATATAAAACAGGACATATACAGTATATATATCTATATATATCTATATATGCATATAGATATATATAGATATATATATATTTACTGTGTATATTATATATAAATCTGACAAAGGTTCCAGCCTTCTCTGCCTGTTTCCCTTCTCTGCTACTCGACTAAAGAAAAGCATTTTTTATTCTATCCAGATCTGTGTAAGATCTGCCTTTACTTCCTGTCTGCTAAAACATTGTCAGCAGGACAGGAAGTGAGCGGAAATCAATCTAGCTGAGTCTCAGGTAGCAGTAAAATCTGAAGGGGGGTCCATCCAATACCATCCTTCGACGACTCTTAGCACCTCCATCTTCTAAATGATCCCTCTCTTAAGATATATCCGATCCCCCGTGATCATTCTTTTACTTCTACCCTCTCCTTCCCAAATTATGTTAAATCATGGGCTCTACTATCTGACTATGCCCTACAAGACACATATGATAGAATTCTTTGGGGATGGAAAAATGTCCAAAAAGCAATCACTTGCGAGGTTTGGAGGGAGCTTCGATTTTAACTGATTCTAAGGACTTACTATGCCCCTAACTTTACACCCTCTTCCCCTCCGAGTGACTGGCTATCCCACTGCCCGAAATGCCTTCTTGAGCGACCCGACTAATCTGGACCTGCCCCATGATCCAATCATTTTGGCATCATTTGGTATCCTACATGAACTCAATCACTCAAACTAGTAGAGAACCCCTAGTGTGATTCTGCCTTTTCCAAGATGTCAACCCCGACATGTCTACGCACTAGACATGTGCGATTCGTTTCGTTCCGAATCAAAATTCGGATGAATTTTTGGAAATTCGGACATTTGGATGTATCCGAATTCCGAATTACACATATAACGAATGCAAACAAATCCGAATTTCCGTTTCCGAAATTCGTTAGCGGTAGTTCGTTCGAAAGTTCGTTTTGTTTTCGTTTCTTATTCTTTTCGTTCGTTCGTTGCAGCAAAGTGCCTTTAGAGAAGGAGAAAAAAAATTTTTCCCCTCAAATCTCACTTTGTTGCAAACGAACGAATGAACGAAACGAATAAGAAACGGAAACGAAACGAACGTTCGAACGAACTACCACTAACGAATTTCGTCCGAATCCGAATTCAGAATCCGAATTGACTTTCACACCCGAACCCCCGAAAAACGAAATAACACAAATCCGAATCAAAACGAAACTAAACTAAACAAATAGTTTGTTACAGGAAGCTCCAAGTTTCTGCACATATCTAGAAGAAATACACAAGGCTCACCAAGATTCAAATAAGAATACACATGACTCTCGTATTTAGACAATATTTGATTATATCAGAGTTCAGCTTTAAGTTGTTTTGTTTTTTCCCCCAATAACACTATTCTACTAATACATTAATGTGCTCTTGGGGACCGACTTCACTTTTCCGCCCTTTCCCGAATGAAGCACAAAATACAATTATAATGTCACCGCTTCAGTTTCTCTGACATTCTTTGTGTTCCGGGGCGGATTGTCCTCATGAATAGTCCTTAAGCTGTCACTTGAATTCGTATCTGCTGTTTACTTTGTTCCGTAGCGCATGTATTTTTTTCCGTTCAAATAAAGAACGGCTTCGATATTTCCATTTAGCGGTTCATCAGTACTGTTGTTGGCTCTGCTCCCTTTCTGTTGTCTGTTGTATACAATGTTATTATCATACAAGGTGTTTTCACGCTTCAGCATTTAGCTGGCTTGAAGCCGAACTAGAGACGTAAAACTTTCATGAAAATATATTATTCAAAAAACCAAAGAGGATATAAATTCACACTCTGTGCTCCAAACACTTTGCAAACGCAAGTATTCCCATATAAAAGTAGTAGTGACATCATCACTGTGCTGCACATAGCCTGTGCAGAGAGCAAACCTGTGGGAGGGACATAGCAGGCCCCATCCACTTTCAGGGCCGGATTTCCCACAAGGCCAACCGAGGCCCGGACTCGGGGATGCAGGGAGTAGAGGGGCAGCAGGGTTGTGGAATTCCTATTTCATGCAGTTCCGGGGTGCCGGGCGGGTAGTTGTTTTCTACATTTAGCCCTGCTTTGGGAAAGCAGGGCTAAATGTACAGCAGGAAAGCCACTGCTTGTTTTGTACATTTGATCTCGGCGATGTCGCCATTGTAATACATCCTCCCACTTCCAGGTGTCATTGTAATATACCCCCCCACTTCCAGGTGCCATTGTAATATACAATGCACCACAATCTAGGTAAATATGCTCGATGAGCTCCCCTGCTGGGGACAAATCATATACGGCTTCATGTAAGCGAAGCCATTAAGTGAATGTCTGCTCAGTACTCCAGCACAATGCTCTCCTATCTAATTGGCTTTCCATTTCCTCCCTGCTTTATGCCTCTGAAAACTGAGGGTGTGCCTCTCACCCCCCCCCGCTTTTTTCCCCTAATTAAATCACATAATTGGTGGGAATGAGCCATTTGGGAGCTAATGTTTCTCCCGCAGTTAACAGCAAAATGACTAA
The DNA here is from genome assembly GCF_000935625.1 of Nanorana parkeri. Classification (NCBI taxonomy): domain Eukaryota; kingdom Metazoa; phylum Chordata; class Amphibia; order Anura; family Dicroglossidae; genus Nanorana; species Nanorana parkeri. The sequence continues at coordinate 358,412 of NW_017306887.1, forward strand.
ATGTTATTGATTGTTAAAAATAAGCCGGAAATTTCATACAAAAAGAATGCCGCTAGGTCACCTTTGCCCCTTTGGGGGCGGCGTGATCTCTATTTGTAGTGTTTTGTTTTCTTTAAACAAAAGCCTAAAGCAATTAAGAGAAATGTTAAAAGGAAAACAAGGAGCCGAGGTGTTTATCACAGATGTTATTTTATTTTATCCGGTTTTATATATTCAGAAGAAGGAAAGGGAAGCCGTCGTGGAGGTTAAAATCACTCTATGGTAGACTTACACACTCTGCAGGGTCAAAGTGTAAGGCTACGTCTTTTGTCCTTTTTCTTGCGTTTTCTTTGTGTTTTCGGGCTTGAGGAGTAGACTGATGTGTGGCGTGAATTGCATTAAAAATGCAGGTGACGTGCATTTTTCAGGTGTGCCTATTGAAGTCTTAAGGTGCCCATACACTGCTCGATTCTCGTACGAGAATCGCGGGAAATCCCGGTCGCACGTCTTTTGTCTAAGGAGCATGTTAGAAAACCAGCCGAGAAGCGTACGATTTTCGGCTGGTTTGAACGGTGCTCGGGAGACAAATGCCGAACGGGCCGGTGTTCGCATGCATTGCGGTCATTGGAAGCCCGCCCCTCAGGGGGGCGGGCTTGCGATGATCGAGAGTGCGATCTGCCTGTCCAAGATGGGCAGATCGTACGTTTTTTTAATAACTTTACAACCATCGCAAGACTAAGGTCTTGCGATGGTTGTACAGTGCATGGCCACCTTAAAGCTGGCCATACACCTTACAACCATCGCAAGACTTTTGTCTTGCGATGGTTGTAAGGTAAATAAAAAAACATACGATCTGCCTATCTTGGACAGGCAGATCGTATTTGCGGTCATCGCAAGCCCGCCCCGCTGAGGGGCGGGCTTCCTATGACTGCAATGCTGAACGGGCAGTGTGCGCTAGCAATGCTCTGCTGATGACAAGGCAATTCCAGCATGCATTGCTTTGGAAAACTGAAGTCATTTTGCACTTTCAAAGCAGGAAGTGAATGTTCTGCAAGTGTAAGTATTTCACAATCACAGCATTTTATACCTGACATGTCTATGTTATTTTTAATCATCATACATAGAGGGATGCATTGGTAGAATTTGATTTTTGAGTGTAAAGGTCTGCTTTAAGCGACAGAACTTGGCCACTGATCTCCACCAAGCCTCCTGACTAGCCACTGATCTTCAACACGCCAAGGTGGCCATAACCCTGCTGTGGAGATAAGCTTTAATGTAAGAGGAGAAAACTGAGGACCCAGTCCCTAGATTGTAAGCTCCTTGAGGGCGGTAGCTAGTATGAATGAATAGCATGTAAAGCTCTGCACCAAACTGACGGCTCTGTATAAATACCTGTAATCAGGTAGCTTAGTTTACTATCTGGTATGAAATGATTTTGAATCGCATTCATAACCTTCTATTATGTTCACTAAATAACAAATCTATAAAGCGTGCCGAGTTCCCAGCATCCCGTCCGCCCGTCGACTGCATGGCGCAGTGTCATTTTTCTATATTTCAGCTATCAAACGCGATTAAACTTGTCCACGCTGTGTCCTCTGAGACGTTAATGTGACATATGATGTCAATCAGTATTTAATCATTAAAGATGAACTCGGCAGAGTCGCTTATTTTGAACTGACTTTAGAAGACATGCCGTTATTGATCCCGTGTGTTACCTCAGAGCCTCGATTTTTGCAGAAGATATTAAGGAGCATCTCCAGCAGAAAAATAAATCTCTCTTTTTCAAGCGCGTCAACCACTGTCTACTTGCAATACATTTCTTTTTTCTGGCCAGCCAGTCAATACTCCCTCTGAAACAAAATGCTGATAGGAGGTGCTGAACTTAATCTGAGCTTTATAAAATCCACAGGGGTTATGAACAGGCTGTGGACTCTCATCGCACAATGCTGTGCCGTTGTCACCCCTTTGATCCTCCAGTGTTCTTCTTCAGAGAGAGGAAGCAGTGCGAGAGTCTTAAAGGGCCAGTCCACTCAAAAGTGATATTTGACAAACACATTGCACTTTTCTTATGCCTCTGAACGCAGCTCAATTTCAGCCATTGTGCCCATGCACATTGTAGGGTTTAGAGCAGTGTTCAGGGGCATTAAAAAATGCCCCAAACCTGCATTCAGAGAGGAGCACACTGGCATAATTTAAGCGCACATGGTCAGAAATTAATTTTATGTGGATAGGCTAATAGAATGAATGTACGTGCATACGCCTCCTAAATCCACCAAAATGCACATTTTCTTACTCTGGAATTTTTGGCTAGTTTGTGTCAGAAAGAATCAGCATAGATGGGAGGATTTTAATATGCCCATGTGCATAAGCCCTAATGGGTTCAGTCAACCCTTGGCTTTTAATATATCTTAAATACTCCAATAATGAGATCTCCCTGCCATGATTCTCCAATCTATTCCTGTCCACCTGGGAGATTTAGGTGTTCCCACGCACCTTTGTGTGTTCCAACTTCTCCTGTTACATTTTCCATAATATAAAATAAAAGAAACAAAAATCCAGCAGGGATAGAGGGAGCGCCTCATAATAAGCACAATCAGTGTGCAGAGCCAAGGAACGCAGCCCAGAGAGGATGGGAGCCCCTCATAAATACTGTCATATGGGAGGAAGAGGGGTGAGACAAATGCTTCCCATACTTGGAAGTACCAATGCACAGTGGTTAGGCCTCCATAAAAGTGAACCTAGGTGCCTAGACAATGCACAGGTTTCGCTCAGTGGACACCTGCCAGCTGTGTATCTGGTCACCTTGGACTTCCTCCATGCATACAATAGTTTCTGCAAGCTTTTTTAGAAAAGTGATGTACACATGGAGCAGCATGCCTCCAAGAGGCTGCAGTAAAACAGCGAGAAAACCTAACTAGCAACCCAATAGTGTACCTGAAATCTCCATCTCTTTATTCTAGTGTGCAGTTCCTTCTCTCTCTCAAGTTACACTGCCTTGGGGGGGTGGCTATCACTGCTGCCTTTTCATGCCCATGTCTGCATAACCCTGAAATTTCCTCTCCTAAGGGTTGCACTTATTTCCTAAAAATGTCAACCCTATCGTTAACATATGTTCAAGTGAGCAAGACCTCTGATCTGCCACAGTGGCTCTCCATCCCCTGGCAATGTATGAAATATGTCTTGGCAGTAGATGACATACCACAGATCTGATTTTATGTCAATCACCCACCACCATGCCCTATTTCTCGTACTTAAGATGCCAGCACGGGCACTCTGGCCAGCCAATATGTACATAATCTGAACTGTCAGCTGGTGTCATGTAGGATTTAGGATTGCCATATTCATCCATGGAATTTACAGTAAGATGTAACCAATGAATGAATCAGTAATGAGCACTTTTTTGAAGGTGCTGCCTTAACTCACCTTCAGATGTAAATCTATCTCGGCAAATGACTAAACACAGAGATGAAATACATATAAAGAAGCCATTTCACCTGCCAAAAAAATTGTATCACTTTCCATTCAGTCCAGGGATGTATACAGCTCTGCCACACAACACAAGCCTGTCTAGCAGAGCAGTAGAGCTTATTTTTTTTGCAGTTGAGTAAAACTTACCGGTCTTTCCTTCCCCTAGCCTGTGACGGGACAGCGAAAGAAGAAGCAACAGATCAATGAGCTTATCTCTCTCGCTCTCACTCTGCTGTCTTCTCCTACTAGCATGTTCTTTGTCAGCATCCAATGCAGCACAACTGATTGTTGGAGATGGAGAAGCAGTAGAAGAAGCCAATCAGTTGTGCTGCATTGGATGCTGACAAAGAACATGCAAGTAGGAGGAGACAGCAAAGCAAGAGAGAGATAATCTCATTGGTCGGTTACCTCCTCCAGATGCCCAGCCGCAGCTGCTTCTTCTGTTTTTTTTCAGGGTAAAAAAGTGTAAGGGTCTGAACTCTCTCTTAGAAAAGAGTTCACAGGCCCTTCCACTTTGTAACCACAAAAAAAGACACAAGAAGCAGCTACGGCTGGGCATCTGAAGAAGGTATCTGGAGGCATATATGTCACATCCACGTACTATGCGTCGCCGCTATGAGAAGTTACACTTCCCACTATGCAGTGTCAGGCCCGTCAATCAATTAATACATTGTAAGTGGGTGGGTTAGACTGGATGTCTGAACTCCAGGATCCTCCCACTACAGCAAGTGTCGATGCAATTACGCCACCACTCGCTGCAAAATGAACTACACTGGGGAAGTTACAGGACCAGTGTAAGGGGTAAAAGAGGGCATAGTGGCCATTGGACATATTAAATGTATGTTAAGGGTACAGAAGCCTTTTCATGAATAAAGCTGGCCAATCACCTTTAGATTTTTCTATAGATTTTTTTCTATCAGCCTATAGTCAGATGGAAAGAGTGCAACTGATTCCTCCATCTACTCTAAACTCAAAATACCTGACCAATGCTTGTATTCAATCACATTGTTAAGGTGTTTTGTCAGCCAGTGGGGCCGACTGCCAAGATACTGAAGCTTGGCCCAGTGGGAGATTCCTCCAGCCACAGAGTTTAGCATAGATGGAGGAATCTGTTGCACTTTTTCCATCTGACTATAGGCTGATAGAAAAAAATCTATAGAAAATCTATAGGTGTATGGCCAGCTTAAGTCTTGGTTCCTTAGTGCCTGGATACCTATGCATGCACAGAACAAGAAATACTTTAAAGGTACGCATGTACCTTCACACACATGTAATATAATTCCTGCCCAGAGTCCGGCTTCATTGTAGTGCTTTTATATGGTGTGCTCTATGTAATAGTCAGACCTTGCCTTTTAGTGTAAAGTCCGCTTTAAATGCCGGGCACAAAACATTTGATTGAACATACTCCTCAATTGACCCAAAGCATATAAATCAACTTTGAGAGCACCAAATGCCTTTGCAACCCCAGGTCCTATCATGTGAAAGTAGTAGTGACATCATCACTGTGTTCTACATACCGTGTGAAGAGGGACGAGCTGTAGGAGGGACCCAGCAGGCCCCACCCACTACAGGAAAGTACAGGAGGGGGGCGGAGACAAGACTAGTCACCCTGCACAAGGAGAGGGAGCAGCAGTGACCGGTCTTAATTACTGGATGAGGCGGAGACAAGACCAGTCTCCCTCCACAAGAAGAGAGAGTAGCATTGAGCGGTCTTTCTTACAGTAGGGGGGCATAGAAAAAGACTCTTGTATGAGGACAATATTTACTTATCCCGAAATTCAGGTTTAAGAGCTGTCTAAAGTTTTGCTAACATTTGCAATACTTTTCCTGCTGTGAAATACGCCCACAGTAAATGTACTTTGTTTTCAAGAAAAAATAGATATAATAAACACAAACTTGGAATGCATTCTTCTCCAACTAATCCTTGTTTTAACAGATACTGAAACTATTTACACTCTGTCATGGTTTCCCGAGCAGACGCATGGTTTATTTATTGTGCTCTTGTGCTGTTTATTACGGCGCATAGCTGGATTTTGATATATGGTTCTATTTGTTTTTTTGTGCTCTCAGACTTATGTTTGTATCAAATTTATCTACGATTTGCCTGCCGTAGAGTTCCGAAATGCAATATATGGCAGAGTTCTTTATGAAATGTTTATTTGCAGTAATAATGTTTGCCGTTGGAAGCCATTAAATTTAAAACAACAGTCTAAAGAGAAGGATGTGCTGGGAGATGTGTTATCTCATCAAGTACATTTTAAAGAGGCAAGCATGGCGCAGGTAATGTCAAACAGTACTGCTAATGCCATTCAGGAAGCATTGCAATTGTGATGAAGGCAGGATCCATTTGGATATCAATCTTATTCAGTCTGATTTAGCAGGCATCTCCCAGGATTTCTGGTTGGGGCTGCAGCCTCTTGTCACTCTTCAGCTCGATGCGTGCAGCGTAAACTTCAAAGGAAGTACCTGAAAATGAGGCCAAACAACAATCTCCTCATTCTAGTACCCAGCAATTGGCTAAATCAAACATTAGGAGGCCTGCATACACCTGAAAATGCAAATAAAAACACTCCAAAATGGCCTGTAAACGATCTACGCTTAAATATTAATAGAGACTTAGGAAAGAAAGAAAGAAAGAAAGAAAGAAAGAAAGAAGGGAGGGAAGGAAGAAGTGAAGAAAAGGAAAGAAAGAAAGAAAAAGAAAGGAAACAAGGAAGGAAGGAAGAAAAGAAGAAAGAAAGGAAGCAAGAAGGGAAGGAAAAAAGAAAGGAAGGAAGAAGGGAAGGAAGAAGGGAAGGAAGAAGGGAAGGAAGAAGGGAAGGAATCGGGAGGTAGAGAAAGGGACAGTGAGAGAGGGGGGTAGGGGACATAAGGTGGTGAGAAAGGGACAGTGAGAGAGGGGTGTAGGGGGTAGGGGACATAAGGTGGAGAGACAGGGGTTGGGTGAGAATGGGACAGTGGAGACAGCAGAATCAGAGAAAGAAATAAGGACTCATGCACAATGGCGCAAATACAGATGTATTGGTAAATAGCATAAAATGCGTCTGTATTTGCAGCACTTGGAAGCCCCAGCTGCTGTGTTTTCCTGCCCATTGGAATATATGTACAAAAAAAAGCTGTAGATGGGTGTACGCCCACAAACGCCAATAACACTGTTTATGTGTGTGCTTCCGCATGCACATGTAGGTGCCATACATTCTTATGGACATTAAGGTCCCGTTCACACTGGGGCGGTTTGCCTGCGCGGATTTGGCCATTGAGAGAAAGAGAGGGAAAGAGACATGGGGAGAAGGGGGAATGGGAAGAGTAAGGGGGGAATTAGGAAAACTTGAGAAGATAAGGGGGAAGAAAGTGAGAGGATAATACTTTGAATATCATATATGCATATTATTCTTTTTTTCCTTGTCTTCCATTTGGTTCTCAGTAAATTTATGTTGATACTAACTTTGAGAATTTGAAGCATTCTTTTTTCTTCTTCTCATAGTCCATGCTTCCTGTTGTGGGATAATTTACTGTTTCTATAAACATAAATAAAATGTTAATAAGGCACAAATCTAGTGTGGTAACCGGCTGCTAATCTTTCCTCTTTGTTATGCCTCGGAGGACATCTATAACAGCTACAGCCGGCTGCCGACAACAAGTCTTCTCTCCTTTTTTCCAAGCGCGCTGAGATATATTATGAAGACAGCTTTAGCCATTACGTTGCTCGCAGAAATGATCGTTTGGCCGAAAAATGGCCACATATTAAAATACTGTGGGGCCAGCAGTTTTTTATGTGATGCATCGCTTATTAAATCACACGCAAGTTTGTTACTTGTTATTCCCCAACACTGAAATTTATGGTCAAGTTGTGATTCAGTTTCATGCTCGCTTTTCAATAAATGATTGCAGCCTGGGAAGCTGGACCCTTCAATAATGCATGACCTGTAGTTATGCGAAAGGCTTGCTAATATAATTGGCACTTGTTTAGCCGTATTTCACTTGTTTGGGTTGTGGGCTTTTTGGCAGGCTCAAAAAAAAAAGCTCCTTATATCAAATGCACTGACAGTAGACTCAGTACTTCAGAGAGGTTATCAAAGCAGCTCTAGGAAGTTAGGTAAGGAGAGTTAGGAGGGGCAAGCAAAACTGTTCAGTGGGTGGCTGGAGGAGTGATGGAGTTCGTACTAGTGATGGAGTTCTCAGTGGTTTGGGGTTGTCAGACAAAGATATTATTGCAGTGATGGGTTTTACTGTCCATTGTTTTTGATCTTATATTTAGGTGGCCGATAAACCTAAGTCTAGACTAAAATAGTTTTTTTTTTATAGTTTCTTTATTTCTTTTTATTTTATAGTTTCTTTATTTCTTGGTTAAAGTAGGCAAAGGGTTAGAAACCTAATCAGGTGTTCTTGGACAATCAACATCTCCCTTGACACATTCCATTATGATTGGATTAAAGTGTATATTAGACATGTGCGATTCGTTTCGTTCCGAATCGAAATTCGGACGAATTCTCGGAAATTCGGACAAGTCAGTTTATTTTATGTTGTCTGCATCCCAATGGCACATACAGCCGAATTCCATTGACTTCCTGTGATAGACACACAATCGGAATTGAGAGAAAATCTATCCAAAGGTGCCCTGAAATGATTTTGTATCCCTTACAGTAGAAGTTTGGATGTACTGTGTCTGGACACTAAATAAAACAAGTTGCCGTGAACAAGTCCTGAGTAATTGGTGCCACACCCCTGATAAATCAGTGGAAAAACATAGGTGAATGGGGCTGTTAAGGCACCAGTTGACAGATCCAAGAATGTTCTTGGATCTGTCACCTAGTGCCTTAACAGCCTCATTCTCCTATGTTTTTTCTACTGTCTGGACACTAAGTTGACGGCTTCTAATCTGCACACCAAAGGGTTTTCACAGTCAACTTGGGCTCTAATTGTATAAAGTAACCCAAGAGTGTAAGTACCACAATGTGATATTAAAGTTCAGATATAGGTGTATTCAAAAGTAAAATTTTATAAAAAATGTAGACTCTATACGTAGCAAATGTGTTTCTGGGCCAAGCCTCACTCCCTTCGTCATGGCTTAAAAGATGAAAATTGTTTATATGAACTTAGTATAAAAAAACCTATTTGGACTGGTATTTAGCAAAGGCTCATCGGCAGCTGGCGTTTGCTGAAAAAGTTTACTGCACATGCCAGTTGCTGACCACCGAGGTTTGGCCCCCGAAGGACGTTTGCTATGTGTACAGTCCTTACCAGATTTTACTTTTGAATAAATATGTATCTGAACTTTGATATCACAGTGTGGTGCTTTACCTCTAGATTCACATTAGCAATAAAAACTTGACAAGAGTTCTAACTTGACCCTACTCCCCTATTCTAAAAAAAAAAAATGGACCATACATACACAGGGGAAAGATGCTGACACTCATTAGAACTGAAGAAGCTATTTGGATGAGGAGCGAAACGTCTTCAATATTACAGAACAAGCCCAGTTCTATGTGAATATTTACTGCTACCTGTTCTTCTCAGAGGTCGTTCCATACGAGCTCCATGAGGTTGCTCTTCTCTTTTGCCTCACATAAGCTTCATGCGAACACTCAAATGATAAAACATCTGGCAATAGAGACAGAGCAGGATTACCCCCCTATGCCAATTATTGAGATAATGATTGTTCTGTTAATTAACCTTGTAATTGTTACATGTGCAGTAGATTAGGCTCTTCACAAACACTCTGACATAGTCATTTCTCTTCCAGCGTAGAAGAGGTTAAACCTTCATGGAGAACCCTGTGGAGGAACTATATAACTTTACCAAGGAAATTAAAAAATATGTTATTAAAGGCATCTGAAGGGGGGTTTCTACAGTAATTAAATGTGATCTACCATCCATTTATAAAATAAAAACACCCCTGTTCAAGATATTTGTTACTTTGTGAGTGCAAATGGTGGGGTAGCTCTGTAAGTCAGGGCCCTAGAGGGGACAATGGAATTGGGACCCCCATACTGTACCACCCTATTCTGCACATGCTGTCACCCCAGCACACAGTGCATTAGACTAAGATTTCATTAGTATGCTCAGGTATAACCCAAATGTACCCCCAAACCTCCCTCTCTGTGACAGTTGTCACCAGAACAAGACATTTATTTATTTTTTTACAGATGTTTATTTAGTGCCATCAATATAAACAACGCTTTACATACTATGCATTCTCATCAGTCCATGCCAGGACCGTCCCTATAATGGTTACCTTCCCATTTCTGGCCAGAGCATCCCAGGCTGGTTAGAACCTTCCAGCAACCTGGAATACTCTGACTGACTTCCTGCCCAGCTTACTGATGTCACTGATTGCCAGGAGTTGAGTGCGACTCCCTTTTTGGCCAGAGCATCCCAGGTTGCTAAGAGCTCCTAGCAACCTGGCACAGGAGGAACATGTAAACAACATGTAGGTAGTCTCCTGGCCGGGATGCAAACTGAGGATCCCAGTGTTAGCCACTAGGCCACCGTGCCGCCCTGAGATGAAACAAGTCTACCGATGGGGAACGGTCTATGAGAGGAATTTCCTACAAGTTGTAGTGATTTCCTCTCACTTCCTGTTTTGTCTTCCCCGACAGGATAGGGCAGCATAAAAAATAAACTGCTGGGATTTTTAACCCTTCCCTACTCCAAATCCAGAAACAAAAAGAAAATCTTCTGCTTTACATACACTGTTAACACCACTGCTAACAATATTGATTCTCTTTTTTTTTTCTGAAGCCCGAGGGGCGTGCGACAAAACATCCAAAAAGTGAACAAAAAAGGTGCACGTGAAACACACACAAAAAAGTGTACAGAAGGGGTGCTATCTAAAGGGCCCATTTCTGACCCCACCGGGCGCAAGGCTCCTGACAGGGGCAAGGCACCACCGCTAAAACCAGGCAGACCCATTCCTTGTGGCCAGCCGAAGCCGACCACCGAGTACAAGGTTGAGGGCTCCCCCGAAGGGAGGCCCCCAATGAGTGAAGACAAATAAATAAGTGCCAGTGTACTAGACAAAGGCTGGGCCTTGCGGCCCGGTGATACAACTTCCAAAAAGCCCAGCCCAAGAGGTGATGTGCAGCAAAAGCAAAAGTGTCGTGGGCAAAGTGCCTTTCACACAGTGGGGTCCCAAACCCATAGTGCTACTCGGGCACCCCTGGGTCATCACTCCACGGGGCGCTTAACACCACAGGCTTCGTGCCTTCCCAGCCCTTGGGCAGACAAGGTAGACCAGTCCAAATCAGGAGGAATTGGGCCCTGCTAAATCCCAGCACCCAAGAAGTACTCCCGACCCCCACTCCTACGTGAGTGGATGCTCAATTTGGTTTCCTTCCCATAGCCAGGATCCTTTGGGACCCCCATCACTCAGGCAGGGTACTCAGATTCCAGCCATACAGGCCATAAGGCCAGTAAAGCGGCTCCTTTCCCCTCATTCCACTGATAAGAACAGATACTGCATATGATCTTAGCCAAAAGGCGGCCGAGAAGGGACTGTTTTGTCTTCCCCGACAGGATAGGACAGCACAAAAAATAAACTGCTGGGCATTTTAACCCTTCCCTACTCCAAATCCAAAAACAAAAAGAAAAGCTTTGGCTTTACATACGTTGTCAACACCACCGCTGCTAACAATATCGGTTCTCTTCCTGCAGGCGAGCCCGCATTGTCGGAGTATCTCTGGGAGATAATTGGTATTTATTTATTTGCCTTTTTGTAATTCGAGGCTTTCAGCTTCCTGATGACGGGTATAAATCACGCATGTACACACAGCGCGGACATGTTTGTATCTATTAAGAGTCCCTAATAAGAAAAGGCGTTGCTTTCCTATTTTTTTATTTTAACACCCCACTGTGCGCGATTAAGATTGATTGAAGTGCTGTTTTTGTCCCTTGCAAAGCACTCTTTAATTATTGTGCCATTATGCTAATACATGCAAATGCTAAAAAGTGTTTCCTTGGTTGGGAGTGCACGGAACACAAAAACAAAAAAGATTAAAGTGTTAGTCTAAAGTACAAATTAGTTTATTACATTTACTAAACAGCCTCCTAGGATGCAGGTGTCCTGCGTAGGAAATAAACAGCAACGTCGTAAGGGATAAACCGAGCCGCAATAATGTTTTGTTGTGGCGTGCGACGTACTTAAAGGTGTTCGGAAAGGCAATTATGCATGTTTATGTGGTTGTTGTGGTGGCAGTACGTTAAAAAGAAGCTGTGATCTTGAATATAAAAACGCAGGTATTGGAGGGCTTTTCGGTAAGCTTGTTAATTGCTTTCCTCGTTTACAGATTGGTAAATATATATATTAAAGCATTTGTTGAAACTGGAGAACAAGGCTAATTTGAAGCAGGTAAAGCTGGATTCCAGGCATACAGCTAAATACACAGATGAAATACATATATGGGAGCTGTTTTACCTGCCCAAGGATTTGAATTCCTGTCCGTCCTGATCTGAGATTTGTACAGCACACTTGCCTCACAGCACAGCCCGGTCTGGCAGGGAATAAGACCTTTTTTTTTTTCTCTGCTGGAGTTAAGGAACCCTTAAACCTGTGACACACTGCAAGCGAAGTCGTGCGGAGCAAAGCAAAGCTGTGAGGCATGGACGTTCACATGCAGTGTGTGCAGGGCCGGATTCCCCACAAGGCCACCGAGGCCCGGCCTCGGGGCGGCAAGGCGCAGAGGGGCGGCAGCATTTGTGGAATCCCCGGACGCCAAGAACATGCAGTTCCGGCCGCCAGGCGGTTTTGTTCGTTTGTCCGCCCCCCCTGCACTTACCTCTCTCCTCGCTGGCCGCGTCTTCCGGGCCCCGCCCTCCTCACTGACAGCCGATGCGGTGAGCAGAGAGGCAGGGTTAAAAGTAACCCTGCCTCTCCGTGTACACAGTGAGAGGGGAGAGCTATATGTGTGAGCTGAGCGCAGCCAGATGAAGGACTGCATCTTCAGGCAATCGGCTCGCACGTAACAACCGAATGGACTTTGCATCCTGATGCGTGGGTTTAGGCCTGGTGCAGACCTGAGTGATCCGGGATCGCGCATACCGGGATCGGGCGGTCCTGCACAAAGGCAGACAACAAATGCCACGCTGCCCCATTGATTTCAATGGGGTGTCATCCACACGGCAATCGCAGACTAAAGGTACATGCACCTTTTTTTTGCAATACACGACGCGCGCCTGTTTTAGCCACGATCGTGCTCGCATGCACCGGGATGCCATTAGAAAATAATGGCACCCGCAGCGCGATCGCCTGCGGTGGGCGACTCCATGAATTTCTGTTTCAGGTTCCCAGGTGAAAAGCTTCACTTCATTATGGTTCACCTCTGAGCCGTTAGACGTGGTCACCATGAGGGGGAGTTACGTGGTTTTAAACTGTTCGGCAGCCTCGGATCGAGGGTCTCCGACCATCAAGTGGAAAAAGGATGGCGTTTACCTGAACCTTGCCATAGACGACCGAAGACAACAGCTGCCCAATGGATCTCTTATAATACAGACTGTGGTACATTCCAGACATCACCGGCCGGACGAAGGTTCCTACCAGTGCGAGGCATCTGTGGAGGGTATTGGTGCAATTATCAGTCGGACGGCTAAAGTATTGGTGGCTGGTAAGTTTTGATGAGCAAGTTCTTTGGGATTGGTCTACCTTCGGGATTTGACCTGGAATTCACTCACTGTCATCCACCGTGGGTAGGCAATAAGGAGCTGACCAAGCAACCTAGTTAGTTGTGAAGGATACTGTATACTGTAGATTGGCATTTTGTAATGACTCTTTTCAGTGTTTGGTGGAGACTGCAGATGAATTTGGATGGGCAGAGTTAAGAATCCCTGGACATGCCTAGGATGCAGTTTTCACAAAATACAGGGTTAGAGGTGACCTGCGTGTTCCTGATAAATACGTCTGCAATGAAACGCTGCCCCTCTTGTGTCTTTACATGGTAAATATTTAAAGTAGACTTAAAGTGACATTGAAGGCAGATTCCCCCCCCCCCCCATGTTGCTTTAAGGACTTACCTTATATAATACCCCTTGATCCGAACAGCTTCTTCCCTCCACTTGTTTTCTACAGTCCCTCCATCGCTGGTGCCAATCTCTGATCCAGCGCACAGAGTCGGTCCGGCATGCACGCCCCCGGCTGCGTCCATTGAGTCTCAGTGTCGCTCTCCTCCTCACCCCTCCGGTGATCTGTATTGCGCATGCGCCCGCCCACACTTCCTCCTTCACAGCGTTTGGGAGCCGGGACTTCTGCAGCCAGGAGCAAGCGGTGCTGGCACAGGTAAGTTAGTTGGTATTTGGCAAAAAAATTCTTTTTTTTTAATGTTGGGCCATATATATACTGCTTACTAGCAGTAGATATATGCCAAAAAAAGACTTTAATACTTCTTTAAACCCAATCAATAACATTGAATATAACCCTAAAATATGTAATCCCAAAAGCTATTTTCAATATTTTCGTTAAAATGATACCTGGTCATTTGGCCATGAAAGTAATTGTTCTGGCACTTCCTTTTATATATATGAAAATTTCTCCCATTTGTGCTCATACGTTGTCACCTTGGATCAATGGAGACTACAAGGGGCAGTGGTGACATACTCTGCTCAGGCATGGACCCCTGTTTCCACTATTAGGAAACCAGTCCTGAGTAGTAATGAGCAAACTGGCCAATGGTTACTAGGAAATAGGTGGGGGCCCTAGCTAGCGTCTTACCAACCAGAGGGGTCTAGATGGGTCATTGGTTGCTAAGACGGTAGCAGCCCCATAGCATCATAGGTTATAATGATGTGCCTGTCTGCATTCTAGCAACCAATGGCGCTGTGTGCATCAGCTACCAATCAACTAATGACTTTGGTTGCTAGGACACAGACAGAGGTTCGGTAGGTGGGCGAACTGGCCAAATCAATCGTCCATTCACCTATCAGCTTGGGTTCAGGTCAAACTCTTGGTACACCCAAACGCAAAGCTCATCCCTGAGCAATGTCATGCAGCCTCTGTTAGTCCCTGTTCACATCTAGGTGTTTTGTCCCACTCAAGACAAGCAATGGGATTCCTTGTCTTGAGTGTTTTGCTGTACTTGCCTAGGTGTAAATGGAGCCTGAAGGAAGTGTCTGCAGAGAGACTGCAAAAGATGAGCTGCACTGAGGTGCAAAGGAGATAAAAAAAAAAAAATAGGATTCACCTCTACTTTAGGTTTAAAAATAAAACAATAGAACATCACCACCTATTATAGGAATCATTGCTGTCTTCAAGAGCCATGGCCACCTAAAATATCTGCACATCTGACACTTCCAGGTGTGCGGGATGCCTGGACATTCGGGAGCTCCCAAATGCAATTCGGAAATTCGGATCCCAAATGCCATTCGGGTCTGGGAGCCATATACATATATTACTAAAGCTGAGTAAAGCTGAGGCTCCCGCACCCAAATGGCATTCAGGAGCTCCCGAATTCAATTCAGAGATTTGGATCCCGAATGGCATTCGCACCTAGGGGCCTCATCTTTAGTATTATATGTATATACTGTATATGGCTCCCATGTTGCCGTAACGAACATTTGTGTTCAGACCCATTCGGAGGCAATAAACTGAAAACACACCTGATTGTCCAGAAAAGTCACATGTCTGATTCAGTTTAGTTTTTGAACAAAATTCGGACGGGATCCAAAATTCATAAACGGAAATTCGGATTCAGACACATTCGGATGCATTGGGATTCGGAAATTCGGATGTGTCCGAATTTCAGAAAATTTTGTCCCAATTTTCTTTCGGAATTAATTTTCCCCCCTCATTTTAGCAGCTATGGAGCTCTAATAAATGTAACAAAAGTAACCCATTTCTAAACCACGGCTTCCCAATTTAGTTCCGCCTTTAATTGAATCTGACGTTGTTACAGTGTAAAACCGCCGAAACATTTCATTCCTGCAAATTCTCCATAATAAAAAGCGCACTGGAATATAAAGTGATTTACATTCTTAATTACCCTGATGTACAACAATGTCGGTTAATGTCTCTGTATAGATCTGCCGGGACTGACACGAGCACAGCTGTGTTTCTGTAATTTCATCCAAAGATCTGTTCAGTAAGTAACTCACAATCTCCTGTGAATTCTTCTCGCCGTGCAATTCGCATAAATACTTCCGTCTCGGTACTGGATGAAGCCGTATAAGTGTAGTATCATGAAAATGTAATGGGCTTCCTTCCAAAGGTCAAGTTCAGCTGAAATATTAATTGTGTGTGCGTTGCAGATTAATAAACATGAATTTATTCATTATTTACTGTAATAAAGATGTCTCTTCTCAGCGGTTTGCTGTGACACTTGGCAGTTGTTTCTTTAGCAGACAGCTCGGTAGGTCTTCCCTTCAGAATTCTACTATGTGGCTGTGTTGGTTCTAACCCAAGAGTGAGTCAGTGATGTTTAAAAGGAGAACTATGAGGTGAGCGCTTTTCACTCAGCCTCATAATTCTAGCCGACCTGTGACAATGAGACTGTCACAGGTCGGCTTAGTAGATCGGAAGTGAGCGAACACATACCGGCGTTCGCTCACTTCTCGATCTTGTCAGGGCAGAGAGCCATGACAGGGGAGGGACTGGATTCCCCCCTCCCCGCTCCGATCCTCCAGCGCTGACTGGCGTAACGGACGGGGGAGGGGGCAGGTACAGCTGGCTCTGCCTCTAGATAGGCAGAACCAGCTGTCACACACGCAGCTGGGCGGATCCAGACATAATTGTCGGGATCCGTTTCAGCTGCGGTGTCTCAGTATACCGCGAGCTGTAGCTTGCGGTATACTGAGCTTAGAGGACGCTAGTTAGGAGAACTATGGGGAAAAGCCCTAACCCCGGAGTTCTCCTTTAAGCGGCTTGAAGTGCAACTGAAGCCCAAACTTTTCTTTTTAGTTTTGGATAAGCAGGAGGGGATTAGAACACCTGTCAGGTTTTTAATGCTGTCTGTGTTCTCGTTAGGGAGATTCACCTTCTCTATTTGTCCACTGAAAGTGAAAGAAAATCCCAAATATTGGGTTGTCTTCAGAGCAGGAATTGACAGAATATCCTCCAATGGTGACTCTAGATCTGGTGAGCCTGCTGACCACCAGGGATTTCCTTCATGTTGGAGGGATTTCCCCTCTCTCACTTCCTGTGAGTAACCCTCCCTTGCTCTATCCAAAACGAATAGAGGGGAATTTATCAAAACTGGAGCAGACAAAATCTGGAGCAGTTGTGCATGGCAACCAATCAGCTTATCTCTTTCATTTTCAAAATGACCAAACTGAAGAGGGAAGCTGATTGGTTGCCATGCACAACTGCTCCAGATTTTGTCTGCTCCAGTTTTGATATATTCCCCCCCATAGAGTTTTGGCTTCAGTTCTACTTTAAATTATATCCAAAGCCTAAACCTTTTTGTTCTAATGGGAAGATTTCCATTCAGGCCATTCAAGATCACTTGTAAACGTGTGGCTTCCCTGCTGTACATTTAGCCTTGCTTGTCCAAAGCTAAATGTAGAAAAAACAACTACCCGCCCAGTGCTCGGAACTTCATTCCCGGGCATCGGACGATAGGAATCCCTGCCGCCCCTCTTCTCTCTGCCGCCCGAGGTCAGGCCTTGGTTGCAGGGGCGTCCCGAGGTCGGGTGCCACCCAGTCTCTAGACTAGGTGACATCCGGCCGTGTTGTCAGCGTGTGACGTCGCATTGTGCATGCCTGGCGGCGGCCATCTTGGTGATGGGTGGCGGCAGAGAGAGGAGGGGACGTTCACCCGGCGGGATGGGTTATGCCGCCGGGTCCCCTCCTCTCTTCTGGCACTGTTGGGCTCTCGGTCCATGACTGAGTGCCTGACTTTTTAGAGGGGGTGACACCAAAATGTCAAAATGCCAAAATTTTGGTGACACCCCTCCAATGAATAACCCTTTTGTGAATAACGCTGTTAATAACACTCTTGAATTACGTAATAACCATTCAGGTTCTGCCCATTGAACATGTCCATGATTCTTCAACATGGGAGAGATCCTGCAATTATGACTCCGCCTGACCTATCCAGTCATGATAGAGCGCATTGTCACTAATCAAAGAATAGAAAAGATGGTGTCAGAATAGCAGATTAAAGAAAAAAAAAAGAGAGCTGTGTCTCGACATATCGAGGGATGTTGCATTGACATCTCTGATAGCTTAATGGCTTTATCCAAGCTGCCGAGTCTTCCCTCCTAACAAATGAAATGCCTTTCAGTTTTAGGCTTTGAAAATCGTGACACTTTTTTTTTTTTTTCATAAGTGTAATGCATGTATTTTTTTTATATATAAGTGAAGAGGTTTTCTTCAATCACAGGGTAATGCCTTCTCCTGCTTTCACTGTATAAATAAAACATAAACAGCCGCCAATATAAACTGTGCACAGTGGCTTCCAAATAGACAGAACTAATTGCTGCTTCCTTGTCTGCTTATTATTTCTGTAAAAAGGGTGATTATGAACATTACAGCCCCAGGCAAAACACGTGTACTTAACCAGCTGCATTTTATTTTCTAATAGATTGAAAAAAAAATACATGACTTAGGATTTCTAGAGTGATTTCAATGCACATAGGCATGTGCTTTTGCCCTGTTGGGTCTGGAGACATGCAGTGCCATTGGACAGGAGCTTGGCCAACCTTCTTGGGGCCCTATATAATCCTTGGCCCCATGATGTCTTCTTTCTTTTAACTAAACATAGCTTTTAAATGTCTCTAATTTTACAGATTTTCAGATTTTGCACCATCATGTTTTATGGACACCTGACCATCACACATATATGAGCTTGTTGGACACCCCCTTCCAAAATAGCAGGCATTAATATGGAGTTCCCCCTCCTTTGCAGCTAAAACAGCCTCCAGTCTTTTTGGAAGTCTTCCTTCAAGATTCTGGTGTTTGTGGGATGGGATTTTCTGCTCGTTCAGCTAAACCAGCACTTTTGAGCTCAAGTACTTATGTTGGATGAGGAGACCTGGCTCACAATCGGTGTTCCAATTCATCCCAAAGGTGTTCAGTAGGGATGCACTGATATATCGGCCCCCGAAACATATCGGCTGAAAATGGCACTTTTGGCATAATGCAGAAAGTGCCATTTTTCTGCCGATACAGCTGTGCATCCATTCTTTCTCTCCTCCCCGCTGGGAGCTGCTCTGTGTCCCAGTGGGGAGGAAAGAAACTGTCACAAGCGGCCAAGCACTGTGGGAGGAGAGCGCTGTGAGCGGTCGGCGTCTCTCCTCCCCGCACTGCTCAGCCTCCTGTCACAGATTAGGGGAGAGCGGTGTGTGGGCGGAGACAGCCAGCGCTGTCACAGGAGGCTGAGCTCTCCTTCTGCCCTGCTCGCTCAGCCTCCTATGAAAGCTGTCAGGATGGAGAGCGAGTACAAGCAGTCAGGGATCAGTGATTGCTGAGTGTTTGTAAATAATTGAGGACAGAGTATGGTTACTATATCCTCATTTATGAATGAAAGGGAAGTGATCTACATCACCTCCTGTTCATTCATGATTGTGGATATAGTAAACATACTCTGTCCTCATGTTATGAATGAACAGGAACACACATAGAGGATTCCTGTTCATTCATAACAGGGGCTGCAGAAAAAGAGATTGAGGACTTTGTGTCCTTAATCTCTTTTTCTATTTTAAAAGGGAAATATCAGTGGTCTAGACCCCTAATATTTCCCCGAAGCCCCTAAAAGTAAAGTAAAAAATTAAATATTTCATAAATCATGTATAAATAAATAAAATTAAAAAAATAAAAAGCTTATGAAAAATGAATACAAATAAAATATTTTTTTAAAAAGTTAAAATAAAACACATTTTCGGTTTCAGCCTGACATTTTTTTAGATTTCGGTTTCGTTTTGAAATTTTCATTTCGGTGCACCCCTAGTGTTCAGCAGTGTTGATGTCAGGGCTCTGTGAAGTTCACTTGAGTTGCTCCGCGCCAAATTGGTCAAACCCTCAGAGCTCATTCCCCTACAGGCCATCCAGGGTGCTGCAACTCTTATTGTTTCTCTTCCAGTTGCAGAACCGCTCTCCCACACAGAACCAACAAGCCCAAAAGACCACATTCGGAAAATATAATTTTTATTATTGCCCCTATCTAGAGCCAAGACCCTAACCGTAAATACTTACTCCACCAAAAAAAAAAAAACTTAGCTGCAAACTTTGTTAGTTTGCCATCAGTCTGAGTGACGTTCTGTCCAGCTACATGTCCAGCCACGTACATGTAAAGAGGACCTGCTGCTCCTTTACAGCCAATGAAACAGCCAATGAAAACTGTGAACAAATTGTACATCTGTTTTCCCAGGCTTATGTAAAAAATATGAAGAAGAATTTAGCTGTGGTAGACATTTTTCCTCTGGTCAATGCATTACGGCAGATTTGCTATCAGAATCAACCTATTTTTGTGGATTACAATTTTTTCCCAATGTTCCACGGGCTAATTAGACTCCTGTCCTGGCACTTAAAATCATTTAGTCAATTTATTGAGAATCCGCCGCTTGGACAATGAGACAGAGTCACATCCCCGTGCATCATCCACACCGCTCTTGGAAGCAATTTAACCTGCGCTGAAGAGACGACCTTTTCCATTTGAGATCCATATGTGTTTCTGAGGTTAGATTTAATAGGATAGTCAGGTTGTTTACAACACGAAATTGCTGACCTTTCCGAGCTGCTAGGAGAATATAAAGAGGATTTGTTGGTAGCTTCGGGTTAGGAAAAAAACTTCTTCACAGGGCTGTCCGGCAACTCTGGACTTAACGGAGGCTTCAATTAAAGGGATTCTCAAACTCTTTTTTATAACTCTTCCAAAGCAAGCATGGGCATTGCGGACGTGGATTAAAGGAGAACTATGGGGTTAAGGCTTTTCCCCATAGTTCTCCTTAGGGTAACGGGAGGACACAAACTAGCGTCCACCCGTCACCCTAGGCTCAGTATACCGCAAGGCGGTATACTGAGACGCCGCAGTATATCGCAAGCTGCTGCTTGCGGTATACTGAGACGCCGCAGCTGAAGCAGATCCCGACAATTATGTCTGGATCCACCCAGCTGCGTGGCTGACAGCTGGCTCTGCCTATCTAGAGGCAGAGCCAGCTGTACACGCCCCCTCCCCCGTCCGTTCCGCCAGTCAGCGCTGGCGGATCGGAGCGGGGAGGGGGGAATCAAGCCCCTCCCCTTTCACGCCAGAGACCTGTGACAGGATCGAGAGGTGAGCGAATGCCGGTATGTGTTCGCTCACCTCCCGATCTACTGAGCCGACCTGTGACAGTCTCAATGTCACAGGCCGGCTAGAACTATGAGGTGAGTGAAAAGCACTCACCTCATAGTTCTCCTTTAAGGCAAGAAAAGAAAGTGCAGCTAACAGTGGCTTAAAAAACAGAATCAAAGTATCTATTCTGAATGCAAATATTGTGAAATGATAACATTAAAATTATATATGAATGTACACTTAGAAATCTTTTTTTTTTTTTTAACTATCCATAACTTAATACTATCCATATGCCATCTTGCCTAGTCTATTTATCAGCATTAGTGGGAGGTGATGTTGGTGCTTTCATCTGATGAATATGATGTAATTATTCTTTCTCTGTGGGAACTACTTACATTGTTTGAAGAGGATACGGGCATGTATTAGGGCGATTCTGCCCTCACCCTGATCCTTCCTCCCTCCCTCCTGCTTTTATTAGGCAGCCATTTCTTATTTTATTAAATGCAACTGTCAAGCAAATGAGAAGGGAGGGCACAGGGATGGACTGGGTGGGACCACACTGTTCTATACAGTTTTGTGCCCTTCATGCAAATATAGGAGAAGAATGCCATACTAAGAGCGAGATGTGGAAAGGCTTGTGAGCTGTGCAGCTAGCAGAGATCAAACCAAGAGGCCATAGAGAATCCAATGGCTCCGGTGCCATGCTTGCACTGTAACTGGAAGACCTTCTGGAAAAAACACAAGACACCAACAGGGTTATTCACAAAAGGGTGAAGAGTTTGGAGAAGGCAGGAGAAGTGAACAATATAGGACAACATAGCTGAACTGGAAAGAGAGCTGAATTGGAGAATTTTTTAAAATCAGCTATGTTGGCCTAGATTGTTCCCTTCTCCTCCCTTCTCTTGCCTTCCCCAAACTCTTCAACCTCTGCTCTGCGGCTAAGTTTTTTTTTTGTGCTATGATGTTCCGAGCTGCTTGCAAGTAAATACTGTAAGTCCCATTTCTGCTTTCATCCCCATAAACCATGGAAACCGCTAAAAGTTCAATCATTTTTGGGATTAACATTATCATATCTTTTCACATATGGAAGAGAAATACATCAGCCGAGGGACGGTGTACACGTATGCCGCATCTGTTTGGCAAATTTGAATACTGCTGACAATAACAGGTTTAATGGAGACAAATCTTTTCAAAGAAGCCGTAATCTCCGCGTTAAAGTGCGAGGACGCATATATTTAAATAACAGAACTGACTGAAATTATTGCACGCCACGTCCCATAATTCACCTTTTCATGTGGTTTATTTGTCTGAAGCGTGAAATCATTTGAAGTTGCAAAGTTCACAGAGCCCGGGCCAGCATGTATGTTAACAAAATATCCTCCAACTATGAAGCCTGAGGGACTTAATTAGAATTAAATACAATCTTGAGTTGGGTCTTCTCCTTCTTAAAGCCAAAATCCAGGATTTCTTTTTACTGTCCCTTCACAGAGGGGTTCATTTAAAAAGTAGCTGTGAGTATAAAAATGACACTTAGGCCTCATGTACATGGCCGTGTAAGATCCTGAGTAAGTTGTCTGTATTGTATGTGAACCAGGGCTGTCCCTACGATATTTCCTGAGGTGATATGGTCAGGGAATAGTCACAGGGGGGAGGTGAGGGGTGCGTGGTTGTTGTGCTGATTTGTCTCATGGGCCAAAGCATGGGGCAAACAATGGACTGCATTGCCAGCGGCTCTGTCTGGTGTCCTGCCCAGCTCATTGATGTATGGTTGCCAGGAGCTTGACGGGACACAAGCCAGAGTGTCCTCCTCAGCTCCTGGCAAGCAGTGATATCAGTGAGCTGGGTAGGAAGCCATACAAAGCGTCACAGGTTGCTAAGAGCTCCTAGCAACCTGAGACACTGTGGCCGCCCTCCTGCCACCCCCACCACCATACCACCCCCACCACCACTCAGATTACAATGTGTAATCAGCGGTGGCGGTGCAGGCACAGAAGGACCTCTGCCTTCAGCCATTCAGACGAGAAGCAGCAGTTTTTGTCTCTTCTGCCAAAAAAACCCCTTCTAATTTCTAGCAGGTTTTCATTTTCTAAGTTTACTTCCCTTAAAAAACAAGAAAACATACAAACTGCATACATAGAGTGCCCTTGGAGAGAAGCGAACCCAGCAGTGTAAGGCTGTAGCCACCATGTTATGACAGGTACTCCCAGTAATATTCAACTCTCAAACATTTTTCAATAATGAATACAGATAAAGCAAACATACATTGCCCTGCAAAGTATCTCTTTAAATGTGTGCCCAAACACTTACAGTCATCACATTTCCCAACAAATGGCTGCAACTCTCTCCCTGAACTTCCGGTCCAGAACAAGATCGCAAGGGACAGAGCAGTCTCCAGCTGCTACTAGCTTGGAGGAGGGAGGATCGGGGAACCGAGGAGTGACTTGCCCTGCTGTACCTGTGTGCTTTTAGAGACACACACATCTTACTGGCACACACAAGGGTGCCTCCATAGGACCCTGCAAGGGAATGGAGCCGCCCTAAAACAGGATATCAGGTCCAGTGCTCAGGGGAGCAGCTGATTCTGCAGAGACCTAAAACTTTAAAATATCAAGAAGCAGCATCCCTTGTAAGTGATTTGAAATACCTTCAAAACCTTTTGACTTTAATTTCACTTTAAGTGCTTATTACCCCTTCCCTCCCTATACAGCCGCAAAAAGACATCTCACAGGATGCGTCCCATGCAACCGACACAGCAGTGGGGAGAAAAAAGAGGAAAAACAACGCAGGGATTTAACATGATGGGCAAAGATGACTGTCTGGTCAAAGGAATCGATAGCGTGTTTCAACAGGAAAGGCAGGCAGACGACTGCACATGGAGATCAAATAATGAACTTTGATGAATTCCCCCCGCAGGAAATTATGATGAAGCATATCTTAGTTGTCTATCTACAGAACAAGCTGACCTTCAGATGCTTCCAGAATCTCTGCTGACATGCTGTAATACAGGAGGTCAGACAGCCCAATCAATTTTCATTGCAGGACATGTGACCTGTTAAAGCTTTAGCATTACAACGGCATATCCACAATAAACATCACCCCCGCAGCATCACTATTTATAAGGATCCACAGATACTATACAGATTGCTATGTGTTCATTTCTCATATTGAGATTCACATTTACAGTATGGAGCAGACACATTTTTTCGGCATGGATGATGTTGCAGGTGTCCGAAGCTGGTTGAACGGCTGATGACCTCCGTGTTGCTCCATAAAACCAGCACTGGGGGCTGCCATATCATTGGTGGTCAACTAGTTCAGATGCTGTTACACAGTTGTAAAAATATGACACAATGCATAGTCATAGTTAGTGTTCATACAATTGTGAATTGAGAATTACATAGTTAATTTTCCTTAAGCCATTGGTTATTGACATCAGTATGTGGTGGTCATCCCAATACCCAAAAAACACACACTGGACCCAACCAACTTAATAATCTCAGGCCAATCTCCCTACTCCCATTCACCTCCAAACTACTAGAACGCCTTACCTAGAACCATCTGAGCCACTACCTCGCTAATAACAACCTTCTGGACCCCTTACAGTCCGGCTTTCGCACCGTACACTCCACGGAAACAGCCCTCCTAAAACTCACTAATGACTTACTAACAGCTAAAAACAATGGCCGCTACTCCTTACTCTGACCACCCGCTACTCCTTACTCTGCTATTAGACCTTTCTGCTGCTTTTGACACTGTTGACCACCCGCTCCTCCTCAAAAACAAACTCGCTAGTTAAGCGCTCCTTTAGTGTCACCTACAAATCTAACTCCTCCCCCCTCTTCCTCTTTCTGTAGGGGTCCCCTAAGGCTCTGTCCTTGGACCCCTTCTCTTCTCTATCTACACCTCCTCCCTTGGTCAGTTAATAACCTCACATGCTTCCAATACCATCTCTATGCCGATGACACTCAAATATATCTTTCTACTCCACAACTCTCACCCCCTCAGTGTCCTTGGGTGTCACGAATCTACCAACTGACATATCGGTCTGGATGTCGCAACACTTCTTAAAGCTCAACCTTTCTAAAACTGAGCTCTTGATATTCCCTCCCACCCGTGCACCTTCCCCCAACTTTTCCCTTGAGATTGTTAACACAACTATCCAGCCCTTCCCCCATGCCAAGGTGCTAGGCGTCATCCTGGACTCGGACCTCACCTTTCTTCCCCACGCCCAATCGCTATCCAAATCCTGACGCCTTCACCTTCGTAACATCTCCAAAATACGACCCCTTTCTCACCAATGAAACCGCAAAACTACTCATCCACTCCCTTGTTACCTCCCGTCTTGACTATTGCAACTCCCCCTCATTTGCTGACCACTCAACAGGCTCCTCCCCCTTCAGTCTATCATGAATGCAGCTGCTAGATTCATTCACCTAACCAACCGCACAGTGTCTGCAAACTCCTGCCCCGCCTGCTGCAAGAATGACTGAGATCCTATGTAAGATGCAATTTGCTGAAAGGGTCAAAACTTACACAGGGCTATGCATACCTCTACCCCTCATCCCTCCACTGGCTTCCAACAGCCCAAAGGATAAAATTCAACATATTAACGACTTACAAAGCCATCCACAACTCTGCCCCCGGCTATATCCCAAACCTTGTCTCAAAGTATCACCCTAACCGTCCCCTTCACTCTTCCAAAGACCTCCTGCTTTCCAGCTCCCTCGTCAACTCCTCCAAAACTCGCCTCCAGGACTTCTCTAGAGTCTCTCCGGTCCTCTGAAACTCTTTACCCCACGGGCAGGGCCCTCCTTACCATCTTGTCTTGAATTGTATTGTAATTGTCATGTTTCCTAATATTGTAAAGCCCTGCACAAACTATTGACACTATATAACTCCTGAATAATAATAATAATAATAATAGTACCGTAATAATAATATAGCTGGTTATTATACTGCCATCTTGTGGGCATTTGGGTTATTGCACCACATTTTCTGTATTCCCTCCCCTTGTGTGTAATGTACTTACTTTCTTTTCCAAGTTGTCTTTCTGGTGTCATGGCTGCCTATAGCAGGCCACATGTAATATGCCGGCTTGGAATCAAGGAAAGGGGGAATCCCTGCATTGAGCCAAGACTGACAGTCACCATATTGAAACAAAAATCGCACGCAAGAGATTTCAACCAAGCGCAACATACTAGTTCACATCTGATCACACTGATACACATTGTTGCAGCTGGTACTCTAATTCAATTTAATTTAATTTAATTTTATCCATCTTCCTAGCGCAGTCAATTTTGGATAAACTGACAGTCACCACTCTCTGCAGGGAGATGATCGGGAAGTGAGCGAGCGACGGTATGCGTTCACTCACTTCCCGATCTATAGAGTCGATGTGTGACAGTTTCAATGTCACATGTCGGCTCTGATTATAAGATTGAGTGGAAATCACTCACCTCATAGTTCTCCTTTAAATAAAATAAAAAAAGGTTTTGGATGTACATACACTTTACCATGCAGTCCGAGGCTACATGTGAATGCTATCAGTGATGTAGTAGCTGAAACTGTAATAAAATCAGGACTTTCATTCTGCTTACCTTATTGAATTCTGTATAACTAGTGCAGAAGTATTTCTACCTAACAGGGTGAGTAAGGGTGGTAACAGTATATTTCATGGAGCCTGTGCTATGTAATGTCTATTTTTCTGCTTCCTGCAGCATCAGTCACATTTAACCTGTAGAGCTGGCCATACACTGATATATTTTCTTCCTTCAACCCGGCGGCTGAACAAAGAAAATATAACAGATTCCTCCATCAATGCTTATGAGTGTGGATGGAGGAATCCTTGCTGTTTCCATTTTATTGTCAAAATACCTGAACGGTGCTTGCAGCTGATTGGCTGAATATTTTTCAACTGGGCTCCTGATCTTCGGATTGAGGGATGCTAGCCAGAAGGGTGCCAACAGCAGCTCCCAGCGACTGTGAGAAACATCTTGACACTTTGAGGGTTATTCACAAAAGGGTGAAGAATTTGGGGAAGGAAGGAAGAAGTGAACAATCTAGGACAACACAGCTGATTTGGAAAAATTCTCCAATTCAACTCACTTTCCAGTTCCGAGCATAGCGGCGCATCGTCAGAACGCGGTGTGGCCGTGGAAGCTGATGAAGCTGCCCGGCATTATTCTCAGTGACGGAATAAAGACATCCCAGGAAGAGGAGCATTTGCTCTCTTCCAATATGGCCGAATATGGCTCCCAGACCTAAATGGCTTTCCAAAGATCCCGAATGCAATTCGGAAATCCGGAACCCGAATGCCATTCGGGTCTAGGAGCCTCAGCTTTACTATTATATGTTTATACCGAACACAAATTTATGTTACAGACCCATTCGGATGCATTAAACCGAAAAACACATACAGTATGTTTGGCCAGTGAAGTCACATGTCCGATTCAGTTTTGTTTTCGAACACAATTCGGACGAGATCCGAAATTCAAAAACTGAAATTCGGATTCGGGTGCATTGGGATTCGGAAATTTCAGATGTGTCCAAATGTCAGAATTTCAGAAAATTTGCCTGAATTTTGATTTGGAAAGAAACGAATCGCACATGTCTAATGTCCATGTATCAGAACCTCAATAGCTAAAAGTACTTACCTTCCTTTTCTACTAAATACTAGTGTAGAGGGGATTTTAAGAAGCTGATATTCAAACATTCAGGTGCTTAAATTATTTGCAATTAAAAATACATTTCATGAATACATAACTGCATTAATTGGCATTTTCTTATTTTGTTTTTTTTTAATCTGCCTGAAATTATGTTTTAGTAATGCAAACATTTTAAGTAATGTGACAGAACCGTCTCTGCACATCACAGCAAGGTCTGTTTGACAGGTGCACTTCCGTGCCTTGGCACTCTGCATATTACTAATGAGCAAACTGCACGGAAGATAAAAACATACAAAGAAGAAAAAACTTGAGCTTAGGTTTATATCCATCAAAAAAGCAAGAATCCAAAGATGCTTATATTAATCCCAAACCATCTTCTATCTGTAATCTCCTTATTTGATTTCAGAAAGGCTGAAGAAGGAGAAAGAAGGAGAAAGAGTCTCTAAGGAGCGGATTTCCCAAAAGCCTTGGAATAACAGAAGGCATTGTTGCACACCTTCAATGTAAAAAAAATAATCTGATGCCTTTTGTGAGGAAAGCAACAACAAAAACCTGCCTAGTATATCCTGGCCGGATAACGGCAATGAATAGCTGTGGCCTTCCTTCGGTTGGGCTACCCAGAGGCAGTCAGCTGTGTCTTTCTGTAAAGATTTACCAACACAATAAACAGGCTGTAGCCGCAGCATTTATTCATGCGATGGAAATTATTGAAGGGCTAATATGTCTGCCGACCACGGACAGCAAAAGGCAGCAGCTTTTTACTGGTTTATGGTCATATTACCTACATGGATGCCAGGGGAAAGGGGACATGTCATATGGACCCAGTTTAAAGGGTATGCAGGTGCCTCCTATGTCTTTCCCCTCCCTGTGTAGCTCTGGCATTGTGTCAGGAGCAGCCAAAAAAAATCCACCAAAGCATGGCGATCACACCATGCTTTGCACATTGGATTGGCGCTTTTGCTGCTTGTCAATCATAACAGACAGTGCTCTAGGATTTTAGCAGGGGGTCAGGCCTCCTGAATCTAGAGATGAGCAAACTTCTGAAACGGTTCATCAGCTTTGGTTTGGCCTAAAGCTGGCAATACACTGTTCTATTTTTTTGTGCAACCTGTGGGCTGAACAAAAAAATAAATAAAACAGATCCCTCCATCAATGCTTACAAGCGTTGATCGCGGAATCCCCACTTCTTCTTTTGTATTTTGGCTCCATTCGTTCGAAGATTTTCCAATCGGATCCTTCGAGGGATGCCAGCTGGAAGAGTGCACGACAGCGGCATCCACTGTCCAACTTTCAGCTAGTTCCAGAAGAACCAGACGAAATTCCGCATAATGTATGGCCAGCTTTACTTTTCAAAACATTTTTGAGATTTCCAGACTGGAAGTCCCATTAAGGTCTTAAGGATTCAAGCCAGACAATAAAACAAGTGTGAATTCACAAAGAGTGAATTAGGCAGAATTCTGCAGAATAGTTTGGGAAGTTCCTGCCAGCCTTGCCTGATGAGATGCGGAACTGAAAAGCAGTTTAGGTAGCTTTTGCTCAGACTATACCGGGGATGCTAAGAATTGAACGGTAGAACCTGTTGACGCTGGATGTCACACTAGAGGTGCTAAGGCAGAAGTGGATATAAGGCCTTTGGAGTGGCTTCTGGTCACTTTCTTCCGGAAGCTTTTTGGGAATCTGAACTGTGAAAAATAATATTGAAATTCAGATTCAGTTTAGGACATTTGAATTTATACACTTCTAACATTATCTGAATTTTGGAATAATCTCTGCCTAAAACTGTTCATTTAGTGTGTCTGGTAGTAACGTAGTGGACACCACATAAAAGCATAGCATTCAACGAGAGACCAGACATTTGACTCACGTGGAATTGTGTTTTTTTAGGGACTCGCTGTTGTAGTGCTAGAGTAGTGTTAAACCATCTGACAGTTTCTTATGTCTCTGTTGGACTTTATTGGTCAGATTTCTAAGCGCTCCTTGGTTTACACAACATCTGTGCCCATCATGAAGGGTTCCCACAGACCCCATTGGTTTTTCTTTCTTTTATATTAAGGATAATGAAACAGAAGTAGCAAGGACAGAGTCACAAGTTATGATAGGTAGAACTCACTGTTGGAGTATGCAAGACATATAAGGAGTCAGAAACTGACTTAGAAGACTGAGCTCCAGCTATCACTAAAATATTTCTTTTGATGGACTGAGTGGTGAGATGGTGGCCTGGGTACGTTATCTGCAAACATGGTTCCAGTTGTGATGTAAATGTATATAGGGTCTTTGTAATATCCCCATCAGCTTTGTCCCCATTTTTCAGAGGACATTTCAGATCTTCTGGTGTAGTACAGTACTAGGAATTTCTGTTATAAGCACTCAACTGCCCTAGATGTGCATGGGGAGAATCTGGCCCTTGCTAGCTCCAGCATCTTTGCCATCAAATATTTTTGGAGCTATAACTCTCTAGTGTCTCCTACAAAGTATCCTATTCTGGTATCCCTGATTTCCTGATCATTCCTAACCAGCTGGTTACCTTCTTGGTGCAAATGTCTGGTCTTTCATAATCAATGAAAAGTATTTTTAAGAAAATTGAATTGATTGATTTAAAAAAAATCACCATACAAAATAGAAATATATTTACCTCTCCTACCTAATTAAAATCTTATCTATCAACAAGCAGCATAAAACTTCCTCTGAAATACAAATATTTATCTTGCATTTAAAGGTTAACTGTACCTTTGGTGCAGTTACACACATTCTGTAGGGCCCCCTTTCCAGTCTGTTACTCACCTGCCCCCAATCCAGCCAGATATCAGGTAAATATAAGACTGGGGGGAGGATGGTTGGGGAAGGGGCTAAGGAATATGTGTGACTGCACTAAGGGTCTGGGAGGACACACAACACGCCCCTTGCCTACTCAAAATGTAGCACTGTGCCTGAGCAGCCAGTCATCAGGCTCTAGTTCTGTCATGTTGGGGTATTATTATTATTATTATTACTATTATTGTCATTATTATTATAATACAGGATTTATATAGTTTGCACAGCCTTTTACAATATAAGGAAGACATTACAATCACAATACAATTCAAGACAAGATGGTAAGGAGGGCCCTGCCCGTGAGGGCTTACAATGTAAAAGGGAGGGGCCAGTGATACATGAGGAGGTAGCTGTGTGGGGATGAATTGTATGAGAACGTGATAGTTCAGTGGTTAGGTTGAGGTGGGATAGGCTTCCCTGAATAGATGAATCTTAAGTCAGAGTGGGAGATAGATTGACAGGTTGGGGTAAAGAGTTCCAGAGGACGGGAGAGACTCTAGTGAAGGCCTGGAGGCGAGCATGGAAGAAGTTGACGAGGGAGCTGGAAAGCCGGAGTTCTTTGGAAGAGCGGAGGGAACGGTTAGGGTGATGCTTTGAGACAAGGTTTGAGATCTAGACGGGGGGAAAGTTGTGGATGGCTTTGTTAAACGTTGTTAATATTTTGAATTGTATCCTTTGGATTATTGGTAGCCAGTGCAGGGATCAGGGGTAGAGGGAGTATGCATGGCCCTGTGTAAGTTTTGACCCTTTCAGCAAATTGCATCTTGCATAGGATCTCAGTCATTCTTGCAGCAAAATATGGGGTAGGTAGAGCAAGTGGAAGGCAAGTATTGGGTGCTTGGGAATTGGGAACCTATTAACCAAACCTGTCATTTTTAATGGCATTGGGAAAAACAGGTTCACTTTCAGTGTGACAATAACTCCAGTACATGTTTACTGGCCTCTAGCTAACCAAATCACTTGCTGAATACCTGCTGTATATACTTTGCAAAGGGAATACAATGTAATGTCTCCAGTAGAATTCTTAGGATCATCCAAATACCATGACCATTGCAAAACCAATACACTTGTAATGGATTCCCCACAATTTGCAATAATGAAATAATTTGGGGATCATCTAGTTGGGGAATTGGCTATAAGAGCCTTTAAAAAACAAGACAAGCTGGTGCTTTTAAAATCTATACCTGCCCCGTCCTCAAACTGTATTATCGGTTTTAATGGAAGTCAGCCTTTTCAAAAAATCTTGGATGACTGACAGACACACTGTAACAATAAGGGATAAACGCTAATGGATAAATCCTGTTTGCAATGGAACAAGAAACCTAATCCTTAATCCGCTGTGATTTACTGGGGTTTTTTTTTATCGCTTAGCCTTTCAGGCCAGCATGTGAATGGCCACAAATCTATTTAGACATTCAAAATGTCACAGAGAAAGAACTTTGGAGCGATAACACAAGCAGCCAAAGAAAGAGGTGGAAATAATGTATTTGTCCCCCGGGCTTTTGAAAGAATTGGAAATATTTCCATTTCACTTCCAAGCAACTGAGTTTTTATTAAAATCAGTCATAGAGAGTTAGTTCCACTCCTAGTCCCGCAAGCTGCCTCTGGATACTTCTGACAAAAGCCATTCGTGTCCCAATGAAGTTCTGCTGAACTTTACTAAGACTTCAGACAACTGAGAGCACAATTTAATACTGCTCTGATCTTATCAATCACGGTGCTGAAAAGGATCAGGGCCACACATGTTTAGTAAGGCACACTTGATGTTTTTAAAGCGAATGCATAGGCAGTTTTACAGTGACACTAAAGCTTAATCTTAAAAATGCATTCAAGTACCTTAACTATTAACATAAATGTGTCTTATTGTTAGGGAAGGAGCGAAGTCCCCCTGTTTGCTGGATTGGACCCCAATAGCAGGGAACAATACCAGAAGGAGAGTCCAGGCTGAGGTACAAGATAGGATGATCCAAAATGCGTTGTCAGAGTACAGTCCGGGTCGAGGTAGGCAGCGAGTATCATAAACGGAGAGACAAGCCAGGGGTCAATAACCAGGGGATCTAAATAACAGGGAAGGGAGACAGGAAACAGGAAATGAGGCGTCGTAGCTGCTTTGGGAATGGCAGAATAACTTAGCAATAACTTAGCAACAAGTCTTGGCTCTGGCTGGAATTTAAACCCAGCAGCGGCCAGCGACACCCTCGTTGTCCGGGCAACGAGGAAGCCACAGGTCCCTGGCAACCAATGGGACGGCTAGGAGAGAAGGAGTGCTCCAAGGCCCTCCCTGGCAATGATCAGTGACTAAGAAGCCACAGCAGCGCCACATGCGCACACACGTCATGAATGCGCTCATGTGCGCACCCGCAACTTCCGCCGCTGGGCACCAAATCACCCCAAGAAGGACCCTACAATCTCCGGCGTACCCGCCAGACCCCAGGTAAGAGGGCAACCCTGGTCCCATGACACTTATTTGTGTACCATTCAGCTGTAGACTCTCAAATCATCTCTGAATTGGTGCTGACAAGACATGTTCCCGAATCAAAATTCAGACTAATTTTCCCAAATTCGGACATTTGGACACATCAAATTTCCGAATCCCAATGCATCTGAATGTGTCCGAATCCAAATTTCCCTTTCCATATTTTGGATCCCTTCCGAATTTTGTTCAAATACGAAACTGAATCGGACATGTGACTTTTCTGGTCAATTCGGTTTAATGCATCCGAATGGGTCTGAACACAAATTTTTATTACGGCAACAGGGGAGCCAAATCCAGTAAACACATACTGTATAATACTAAAGCTGAGGCTTTCGGGATTCGAATTTCCAAATTGCATTTGGGAGCTCCCGAATGCCATTCAGGTCTGGGAGCCTCAGCTTTAGTAATATATGTATATGGCTCCCAGACCCAAATTGCATTCGGGATCCGAATTTCCGAATTGCATGGAGCAATTAGGAAATTCAGATCCCGAATGCCATACGGGTCTAGGAGCCTCAGCTTTAGTATTAATATCTGTATATGGTTTTCTGTGGTGTTCGCAACAAATATTCATAAACTCTTCCGAAACTAACGAAAACTAACATTTCATCCTAATCCGAAACCCGAACCGAATTGAATTTCGGATCCGAATCCCATAAATAATGAAATATGCAAACTGAACCCAATTTTTCTGCAGCTTACATGTCTAGTGCTGACACTGTCCTTTCTTATGGAGGGTGGCTACTTTTGTTCCCCAAGGTCCCATTGTGTGTTGTAAAGTAGTCACCGCTCCAAGATCACACTTGTGATGGATTACCATCTCAATACAAATGGGTAAACTAAACATGAGATTGTAGTCCATCACGGGAGCGAGCCTGGAGCAGCCATCAAAGGAAATTAAGCCCTATGGGACATATACTTTTAAAAAAATGGCTGCGAGGAGTTTTAACTCTTCTCTACTCCCTAATGGCTTATGATACACTTTAAACTGATCATATTCACAGATGCAGTCATATGATTTCAAAAGAGAGAAGTTATTCTCAGCCTATGTCACACTAATTATTAAGATTAAAACAGCTAATTCCTAGGATACATCATCTCTGAGGCACACAAACTGTATCCCGTCAGCCTTGAGTCAAGACACTGACCTGTGCAATTCCCGAAAAGCCGCAAAAATTCTTTGCTGAGCAAAAACAAAATACTTATGAATTCTGAGTTAATTTTCCTCTATTACATCTTTTTTGCTGTTTCCATGGTCACTAATGCTCTTCTCGATTAGCTGTTAAACCTTTGCTCACATATACTGCTAAGTTTGGCTGGGACATATTTTAAAGAGAATCGTTATTACAAGGCAACAGAATGTCACAGCAGATTTTTATGAGAAGCAAAAACTTTTCACCGTTCTGGAAGCAAATGATCTGTTTTTACTGATTTCTGTATCCGTGACACTTTTTTTTCCCACTTTACGGAGAATAATGAAGGATTTAAATCAGTTCATGCCCCCAAAAGAACTTGCAATGTAATGTCAGTAACCAAGTAGTAATAAAACATAGAAATGAACCCCAGTGCTGCGAGGCAAGGGGGCTAACCACGTACGTGCACTTTCATGCAACGGGTCTCATTTTGCAAAGCTTTAACACAAGCATAACGATCTTTATTTTCAGTCATGTGACAGTTTTTATCAAATCTCATTGGACTCAACTGAAAATAACTGTCACTTATTACAGGTGACAGTAAGTACTGTTCAGGTGTACTAGCTTTGTGAATTGATCCCAATGTCTTTTGGTATAGTGTCGTTAGGGACAGTCATGTATCCGAGACATATGCCTTATCACAAGCATGCAGACCTGGTATTAAATCCAAACCCCTCCCAAAAATGTTTAAAATAATATATTCCCACCCCGACAAAGTGTGTAAAATAGAAAGGGAGCCAAGGTTGTTCTCACATATGCTTTAGGGGTGCCCCCCCACAGTAATACCTATTTGCCACAAGGTGTCCTCAGTCTTTTGCTAGGCATCTTTCATCCGAGCAGACTGAGGAGATTCTGTGAGTGCAGAATGCCATTACCAGCTGTCATCACAACCTTCACCGATAGTGTACAGATGCAGTAATCAGTGCTGACATCATCACGTTGGCAACTTCATGGAGGAATGCCAAGCGTGGAGAAGAGAAAGAAGATGAAGCACATCACATGACCGACCTGAAGCATCTGGAAACGGTAAGTATAAATATAGTATAACATTTTGTTGGCGGGGGGGGGAGGGGTTGGGGGGTTCGGGCGCTTGAGGGAGGGGGAGAAGCTGAGCCTGGAGTTAGGCTTTAAAAGTAGGCTTTTTTAAGTGTCAAACTTTTTTTGACTGCACATTATTTGCATGTTTTTTTTCAGGTTTGCTGCACATCTTTGCACATGCAATATACATGTCTTGTTGGCACGTCAATGCGTTTTCGTATGCTCCCTGTACACGTACAAATGGCATGGTTTTGCACATGTTCATGCGCTACATTTGTGTACATGTGGACTGAGATGTGTTTTCCCTTACATGTTTATTCATTTGTACTTGCATATTTTTTTGCCTGTTCAGTTTACAAGGAAATATAATATACTATTTTATTTGAGACCTGTATCAGGGGCAATGATGCTGTTCCAATGGGGTCATGACATCAGCTAGACATCAATGCTGTAGTAATCATATGCCAACAAAAAGCTGATGAAGATGCTGATAGGTAGAAGAGCTCATCAGTCTGCTGCTTCCCCTTCCACTGTCCAGTCACATGTTGGGGGTGGCGAGCAGATCTATAAGTGTTACTTAATTACGGTGGTAAAAAAATCAGGTCTCCAGCTCTGCCAGAACTTGGTGGAAAGGAAATAGAAATCCTTTGGTAGGTAAAACTACTCCCATATATGTATTTAATCTGTTTATCTAGCTGCTTGCCTGGAATCCAGCTTTATGTATCCACTTTCCTTACGAGATCCTTTCAGTTCAGCAAACAAAACACTTTGCCAATGCTGACTTGATTATGCCTCGTTTAATAGGGCACTATCGAGGCTTGCAGCAAACATTTATTATAGAATAATAAATATCTTTAGTAGACCGTGTGCGCCCTCCCTTACACAAGTCAAAGAGATAGTCAGTTTCATGCCTTCACCAAATTTTGCAATGCTAAGAACACCGCCGAGATTTAATGTAGCAATTACCAAGCCTTCAAAAAAACAGGTACTGCATCTTGATTTTGTAAAATGATAGTTTGCCACTGTATAGCAAATGGTTTCCATGGAACCTAATCGTTATATGAAACCGAAGGACGCATCTAAAAAAGTGTATTTTACGCATGCAGTCAAGACCTGAATAAGGAAGCCCGGGAGCTGTATAATTATTAAGTTATCTTCACATGACCAAGCAGTGCTGAGCACAATAATCGGCAGATGATAAAATGATAGCTTGACAGGACATCACAAAAAATGTCCCGGACGCCTCATCACCGGGGGAGTAATCTATTAATTATTCGAGAATACCAATAGGCCCCTACAACCATCAATCTACGTCTGATTTGATGCATGACAGGAGCACTCAACTCAAGGGCTCAGCCATTTATTTCATTTTCTTTTGAATGTCAAGAAAAAAGCCACCACACGCACTTCTGCACTAACACGTAGAACACCAGCAACAGCCAACAAACTGGCAATTTGAAAAATAAAGCACACCGGTCCCATGCAGCGAAGGGAAACACATCTGTTACATACTTTACTTTTACATATGTTCTTCAATATGTTTTAAAGCCAACCATGGCGTACAGCTAAGTACGCGTGGACATCTGACTATCACACCTACAGTATATGATCTTATTGGACATCCTTTCCAAAACTATTGGCATTAATATGGAGTTGCCCCTCCACCTTTGGAGCTACAACTGCCTCCATTTTTGTGGAAAGAGTTTGGGCTGTGCCTGTGGAATTGTGTGCCCATGTAGCCAAAAGAGCATCTGTGACATCAGGTACTGTGAGACATGGCTCACAACCAGATTCCAATTCATCCCAAAGTCTTCAGTAGGGTTGAGGCTCTGTGCAGGACACTGGAGCTCCTGCGCACCAAACTCAACAAACCCTGTCTTTATATAAGTGGCTTTGTACACAGGGGCACATGCAGGAACAGAAAAGGCCTTACACTTTTTAGATGTAATAGCCATTAGTAGTTAGTCACATTCAGTTGGACTTGTTCTGCAGTACTGAAGATGTTTTGTAGCTCCTCCAAGCCACTTCTTCAATTCTAATGGATTTCAGGAAGATACCCTAGTATTTACACACAATATATCCACACAGGTGGCAGAGACACCTTAATCGGATCACCATGGAATGTGAAGATGTTGATTGTCCAAGAACAGAATGGTTGGTGTAAACGTTGTGGATACAATTGGTTTTAGTTTATATGGAACGTTTCCAGGCACCTTAAAAATAATTACACCTGAAAAATAACCAGAGACCCAGTTCTATACTTGTAAAACAATACCCTAACCTTCACCTACCTCAGTCCTTATACGTCACAGGACCCTCTAACTCTAAACTCAGCATAATCATTATCATATAGCTATAGGTATTCTGATCTCCAGGTATGATGGGCACTGGCCAGCAAACAGCAACCTGATTTGGGAGTAAGTCTGAAAATTCAAAGTGACTGTCACGAACCGCGGCGCCGTCTCGTTGCTAGGAGACGGGCCGGCAGGCTTGTGTATACCTGTTGTCACAATACTATTATAAGGAGGTGGGGGCACCATGTAAAATAACATGTTTCATACTCGCCTTTGTTGGTGGAGGGTGAGCAAAATCCTTTGCAGCTGCTGAGCTCATTCAGGGTGAGGGGAGAGTGCTTATGTGCGGAGGCTCGGGAGAAGAACAGCGCTAACTTCTGTACTACTAGGGGTTGCTTATCCTAATGGCTGGTCCATCCTAGAAAGGAAACAGGACAGAGCTTTGTAAACTATCTGCATTTTTAGGAGCAGGCTTCACTCCTAGAGCAGATGGCCTACAGGTATGGAATGGTGTTTAGGGATTGCATAGGGTATTTTTCTATAAAGGGGAACGAACTCTATAATATTGGTATTGTAGCAACAGAGTTTGTTCAAGGGCAAACTAAAGTGGTTGGGGTGAAATTTATTTACATTTTTTTAAAGTGTATAGGCTTTTATACTTGTATTTATTACTTTAAATTTTATAGGGAGTTCAGAACAGAAGGCAGTGAGTGACAAGGGGAAGGGAAACTTACCCAAGAGAGATTCCACTATTAATGCAATTCAGTATATTTCATATTTTAAATATGTTTCATGGTAAGGGAATGCACCCCAGATAATACCTTTCCAGGTATTTATTACCTCTCAAAGAGTTTACAGCACTCTCCCTGACAATTCCTTCATCTACTTTTATTCCAGAAAGAGTGCACCATCTTTGTTTAGGCATCATTCAGTGTTAGCACTTCCTGGACCGAGATGCCATCTCATAGATGACAGACTCATGTAATCCTGGTGTCTGTACAGACAAATGGCTACTGTAGCTGTATATTGTGACATGCCAGGAATTCATGTATGTAAGCTTGCAAAGTTACTAAAAGGTCCACTTTAAGGCTGGGTTCACACCTGGGCGTTACTATAGGCTGGTTATTTCCGCTCGTTTTTCAGTTCAGTGAGACGCGCGTTCGACGCTCTTTTTTTATACCTCACTGGCGGTATGATTTTTTTCCCTTTTATTTTCTCTATCTTTTTTTCAGGTTTTTTTTTTAACTTTCAAACTTTCCGCCAGTTCCGCCCCCCTGCGACACGGACGATCGCAAGGGACGGAACCCGGAAGATGGCAGCGGCCGTAGGACACAGCGTGGATCGCGGACAAGGTAAGACCTACGCTGTATTCCCGAGTGTGGCTCGTGGGTTACCGCTTTGTTAACCCCGAGCCACACTCGGGAATACCAAGGGATATGTGCAGAAATACGCCCCAAAAGAAGCTCCTGTACTTGTTTGGGCGTAGAGCGTTTATCAGCGCATTTCCACGGGCTGAAATACGCCCAGGTGGGAACCATGCTCATAGGGAAATTATGGGATTTCACTTGCTGAGCGTTTTTCAGCGCTTCAATCAGCACTGAAAAACGCCCAGGTGTGAACCCAGCCTAAAGTTATTATGATATTTACACCAGAGATGATCTGTATATTTAGGAAGAAACTAATACACACCGCTTTTGGAGAAATCCTTTTTTGTCTGTTACAAATAAGCTAGAGTTGAGTCCGGATATTAGACTTTCAGTACTTTGACCCTGGAAATATATTTGCCTCCATTAGCAAGAAATTGTATGATTGACAGTTGAATATCAATATATAAATGTATTCCTAGTTCACAAATTATGAATAAGCTGTAACAAAAAGATCTATATTGCGCCGGAACAAAATCTGTGGCCTGGGATGGGTTTTAATTGTTGGAGTTACATGTCTAACGGTGTGGATTGATGTCAATTTCCAGGGTATGTGTGGTTTTCTCAGGTATCTCTAGTGCATATGGCCACAGTGGAGAAGTTAGGTTGTGAAGGAGTTTAGTAACACTTACAGCAAGGTGCTGAATGGATGATAGAATGTCACACCTAATGCTCCCTCAAGCAATACTTACTTCTTTACCCCTAAACAGAGTGACAGCTCACCCTTACTGGTTGCTGCTTAGCAGGGTTAGGGAAACTGACAAACACTCCAAAGTGTAGATGACAATTAACATTATTGAGGGTGGAAACGTTCACAGCAGGCTAGAGGTAGATGCTCCACAGTGTTCTTGATCTGAACGCAGCAATACCCACAGGAGGATGTAAAAACACAGGCTAGGTAATGTTCTGGTTGAACCCCTCCAAAATCATATCTTACTTAAGGGTGGAATCCAATGAGCTAAATCAGCTCATGGCTTCCCATGAGTCTTGGATGTGCCAGCATTGAGATCCCCCTGCCATAATTCTCTGTTCCCGTCCACCTGGGAGTTTGGGGTCTTCCCACCCACCTTTGTGTGCTCCTTCTTCCCCTGTTAAACTCTTCCTACTATGGAGAGTAGGAGCCCCTTATAATGAGCACATCAGGTGTGGACACCCAGGAATTAAGTGCAGAGATCTAACCAATATGATCATCAAGAGATAAAAGAAACTAGGGATGCACTGATACTGGTATTTCGGTATCGAGTACTAGTACTGATTTTTTTTTTGGTACTCGCGATACAGAATACCGATACCAGAAGTCCCATTAAGGAAGCCAGGCGGCAT
Organism: Nanorana parkeri; assembly: GCF_000935625.1. Classification (NCBI taxonomy): domain Eukaryota; kingdom Metazoa; phylum Chordata; class Amphibia; order Anura; family Dicroglossidae; genus Nanorana; species Nanorana parkeri. Next base: position 398,275 of record NW_017306887.1, read on the forward strand.
GTAATGACTCACCACTTGACTTCCTGATTAGCTGGGAAGCCGGGCGGCGTGTAAAGACTCGCCACCTGGCTTCCCGATTAGCAGGGAAGCCCTCCCTATGCTTCTCGTCACAAGGTGACGAGAAAGCATGGAGGCGGCTTTTTGGCCAATCAGGAATCCTGATTGGCCGGGAAGCAAGCTCCATTCTCCCTCATCATGAGGTGACGAGGGAGCATGGAGCCGGCCAATCAGGAAGCTGGACAGCGTGTAATGACTCGCTGCCCTGCTTCCTGATACCGGAAGTATCGGGCTAGGCATCAGAGCATTTGGTTTGAGTACGAGTACTCGCCCAAATACACGGCATCAGCACTGATATTAGCATCCCTAAAAGAAACTGTTAGGTGGTCTATCTCTCCAGCATTTACCATAAACTGAAATACTGTATCTAATTTGGGTCAACTGACCCTTTAATTAAAATATTTAATGAGAGGATTATAAAACGATAAGTAGGCTTTGAAGCTGAAGTTTCCCTGCTGTCATATTTGTATGGTATATTTTCTCTTCCACTCCAAAACCGGTTGTCCCGGCGCCCGATTCATCAGCCAGCCAATGCAATAAACCAACCGAAACATTAAAATAAACTACATGCAGCGCTGACCTAGCAGTCTACTAATTATACTTCTACGATTTCTGTCTTGGGTGGCGAGTCTGTTGTTATTCCACTGATTATCAAGAGCCGTGCAAGCTTTTCCATCATCACAAAATGAGCAGCTCTGCTAGACTGTAGGCTTGCTTTCCCTTTTATGCTTCATGCTTGCAAATACATTGATCTGAAATGATATAAATTAGACAGGAGAAAGTGAAGGTGAAGACCTCACTACATGCTTCATGATTACCATGACCCATTGTGTCTAAACAGGAAAGTGATTGGCCCTGGTGGTCTCAATGGAAAACGTGACCTTAAACCTCGCCGTGCAATCTTTCCACTTCATTGGTGACACCTTCTATTTCATCAGCTGCCGGTACAGAGCGATGACGGAATGAACTGAATGCACCTTTCCTGCCGCACTAAATTTTTAATCTTCGCTTGCCTGTAAATGCCATCTTCTTCCCAAATTACTTTCCTCTAGCTGAAAATGATCTTTTTGTTTTTTAACATGTTTTTCTCCCCCCCGTTTTATTGTTTGTAGAATGTTTGTGCTGCAACCAGTTGATGCATGGGTTTATATACAATCTGAATACAGAGTCATTTATATAAAACGCTGTATTTGCAGCTCAGCAATCTAAAAGCATATAACATTTGAAGTAGCACCCCTCTGTTAGAAGCACATGCTTTATACTGAATACATTCCTTTTGTACTGGTACTGATCTGGCTTAGTATATTATTACAGGGTGTAAATAAGCTAGGCGAGAGGACTATATTACTATTGATTATTAGACATGTGCACTGCCAAAAAATTAGTTTAGTTTCGTTTTAAATTCGGATTTGTGTTATTTCGTTTTTCGGGATTCGGGTGTGAAAGTCAATTCGGAATTCGGATTCGGACGAAATTCGGTAGTGGTAGGTCGAACGTTCGTTTCGTTTTCTGTTCTTATTCGTTTCGTTCGTTCGTGACATTTGAGGGGGAAAAAATATTTTTCTCCTTCTCTAATGTCACTTTGCTCCAACGAACGAAACGAATAAGAAACGAATAAGAACCGAAAACGAAATGAACATTCGAACTACCGAATTTCGGAAATGGAAATTAGGATTCGTTTGCACTCGTTATGTCTGTAATTCGGAATTCGGATACATCCGAATGTCCGAATTTCCAAAAAATCGTCCGAATTTCGATTCGGAACGAAACGAATCGCACATGTCTATTGATTATGGGACCAAAGAGTTGTGGCTGAAAACTACACAGGGAAAAGTCACATCATTGTCTATACCCCCTAGCAGCACCTACAGTAGTGTAATGATCTATTAAATAGGAAGATGGAGCTCAGCTGCGGAGACACGTTTACAATCATGCGCTCTAGCCCAGGAGTACGTGATGGCAAGGTTTGATATTGCCAAGCAAGCTCAGTGCATCATTGATCTATCTTCCAACCTAACTAAGCTTGCTACACCTAAAGTAATTAATATAAAGGAATGCGCAAATAAGGAGGAGTCTCTAGGAACGATGTTGGGAGTGTTACGCTTCACTAATGTTAACTTCACATAGCAATGAGCGTCTTTAAGAGAGTATGTTCAATTCACACAAACCCTATACGTGAGTTCCCAATCACTTATATAGCAATGGACCTGTTGGTTTTATAACTTCCTATGTTCACTTCACATATGAAAGCCAAGTAATATCACAGTTCATCAAGCAGGGGTGTAACAAGTGGTTCCACAGAAACAGTATAATCTCAGTAGTGCATGCAATCTCATTAGCCACCAGCAGGGGGAAGACTTCCCTTATCTTCAATGCAAAAGTACGTACAAGTCCCAGATAGCTTACAGCAAAGGTTAAATCCCCTGTGGGTGGCAAGCCAGAGGGGAATACTTGCGGTTTGGGCGTCCTGCTGTTCGGGGTGGCTTGATCCTGGCCACGCTAGCTCGGAGTGTCCCAGGGTTTGTCAGCCGGGGTCCAATCTCGGGTGGTGAGTACTGAGGCAGGCTGTGGTGAGTGTGGCTGTAGGCAAGGAGACCGGCACTCGTCTGGCGTCCACGCTGGGTTGCTGGAACGCCAGACAGGTGGGAGATCAAGGCTTATGACGAGGCCGGAGGCGGTCTCGTATGACGTCGACGGCCCGGGGGCGGAGCTTCCACTCGGTTCCGTGAGTCGGAACGGCGGCGTCCCCGGGATCCATTACAAGTAGGCCCACTGTGCTTTATTGCATTATATTTATATACTACTATAGATACACATCTAAAGTAGGTATAGAGGGACACATGGGTCTTGAAGGGGAGATAAACTTTTACTCTATACCTACTCTGTATTTGCATGGTTATTTTTGTGGATGACCATGTGGACATTTACCTTTCAAATAATAGAGTGTTTTGGCTACCAATGGGAATATATATATATATATTACTGTATATAACACTATAGGGCCAACAGTTAGTGGATTCCTGACCACCATCAAACCTATATGAGCTTGTTGGACATCCTATTACAAAACCATAATATGGAGTTGCCCTCCTTATTCTTTTATTACCACCCCAGGTCTTCAGGTAAGTCTTTCCACAAGATAGTGGAGTGTGGCTGTGTGAATTTGTGTCCATTCAACCAAAAGAACATTTGTGAGGTCAGATACTGATGTTGAATGAGAAAACCTGGCTCAAAATTGAAGTTGCAGTTCATCCCAAAGTTCAGTTAGATTAAGGTCAGGGCTCTGTGCTGGGCAGTTAAGTTCTTCAACACCAAACTCATCAAGCCAGGTCTTTATGGAGCTGGCTTTGGACACCGTTGTGCTGGAACAGATAAGGGCCTTCTCCAATCTGTTGTGCACAATTGCATTGACAGCACCCTTCATTGGAAATGCCAAAACTCAATAAATTGCCAGAAGTTCCACATAGGTTTGGTGTGATAGTGAGGTGTCTACAAACGTTTGACCATAATGTATTGTAGCATTGCAAGGCAATGCTATTGTGTAGTTTGGCTGCATTGTCACCCAGGATTCTCAGCCAGAGTGGCTTAGAGGTTCTATTAAGACAGTAGTTTTAAAGGGAAAGAGATGTCCAGGTTTTCTGGATTGTAGTTGGGATCTGGCACTGTGGAGAGTCATATTTGGATGAACACTCCAACCCTGGGTGCAGGTGTTGCCATTTACCAGACTTGGCTGACCAGGTGATTAGAAACAGTAAGGTGTGGGTGTTGTCGCAGCGCTAAAGGTCTAAATAAATGAAAGATAAATATAGATATATAAATGTTAAATATATATATAACGCTGTGACAACACCCACACCTCACCTTTTTCACTTCTCATAGCAGCTTTAGGCTTACTACTGATAGTCCACTTTCCATAAGCGCAGATCTTTGTTGCAATCCTTAGAAACAATAAGGCTGGGAGAACCGGAAAGGCCAAGTGGGCCAGTGACGCGCTGAAGTGGTAGAACCGCAGGAGTAAAACAGGAGGTGTGGAGTGGTCAGAACTACACAGTTGTGGGAAAGGCTCTCTTCCACTGAAGGCTGCAGGAGATGGTTTCCTCTGTGGGGAAGCAACCAGAAAGTCCTGAGTCTGGGACATCTTGTCTATGTGAGACAATCAGTAGTTGCTGAGACTGCTAATATAATTTTGTGGAAGATAACCAATGTTATGTTTTATTATGCTGAAGATAAGTGTTTTTCTTTTTCTGAAGAGTAAAGAGACTGCCCAGCTTTAAGACTGTAAAGTATCACAGTATATATTTCTTAACTACCCACAGCCAGGGCCGGATTTCCGACAAGGCCACTGATGCCCAGCCTCGGGGAGTCAGGGAGCAGCGGGGCGGCAGGGCTGTAGAATCTCCCGTAGCCTGGGACATGCAGTTACAGGTGCCAGGCGGTAAGTTGTTTTCTACATTTAGCCCTGCTTGGTCCAAGCAGGGCTAAATGTAAAGCGGGGCAGCCGCACGTTTATTTGCAAGTGACCTCTACGATGTCGCTAAGTTTACTTGTAATAAGTCTGCAGGTCCGTCCTCCCCCCGCCCCACTGGCCTCTTTTCTCGCTGGCCGCCTCTCTCCTGTGTGATAGTAATAAAGTTAAAGTGATATTAAACCCTCCTTTTTGTAATATTTTCTATAGGGATGCCCACCTTTGCCTGAGGCTTTTGTTGTTTTTCTTTAAAATCTTTTTATTCCTCGTTTTCAAGTGGGTCCCCGCAGCGTTCTTCCCCTCGCCCCCTGTACGAGTGCCACCATCGTTCTAATAGAGGCACCCATGCGCGCTCGTGCCCGCAGTGGCTGTGCGCGTCCATAGACACACAGCCCTGTGGCAGGCCACTCCCCTTCTCTCTTTGATTGATGGCAGAAGGAGCCTATGACTGGGGGAGAAAAAGGTTCTGGGCGGTTTTTACCAGAATTCAGAGAATGCAGTAAGGTAAAAAAAAAAAAACGCCCAGACCTTGATACTACTTTAAGTAAAAAACAAAATTAACAAAAAAGTAAAATTGAAAAAACAATAATTAAATACATAAAAATGTAAGTAAAAAATTATGGGAAATAATAATAAAAAAAAAAAAAATGGCGGGGAGGGGGTGCAGTGAGGAACCTGGCCTCGGGGAAGCAGAGAGAGTAAATCCGGCTCTGCCCACAGCACTGCTCTGCTGCCATATCATATCCCTATTTACTTCATAAGAAGCAGATAAAGCATGCAGATCAATCCGCAATAATAACTGTCCATGCCGTAGCTAAGAAACAACCAGCAATAGGCAACCTAATGATGTAACTTTGGTGGAGAAAGCTGGGCGCGGTAGTATAAGAGGGAGAGCATGTGGTAGTCCTTTAGGGCACAAATGCAATGCGATCCCGGACTCTGTCACCGTGCCACAGGTAAGTAGGTGACCTTTGGTCGGGAAGACTCATTGAGGCATTTCAATATGCCTTTGTGTATGTCTACAACTAGACATGTGCACTGCCAAAAAATTAGTTTCGTTTCGTTTTAAATTCGGATTTGTGTTATTTCGTTTTTCAGGATTCGGGTGTGAAAGTCAATTCGAATTCGGAATTTGGATTCGGACGAAATGCGGTAGCGTTCGTACGAACGTTCGTTTCGTTTTCTGTTCTTATTCGTTTCTTATTCGTTTCGTTCGTTTGCATCAAAAGTGACATTTGAGGGGGAAAAAATATTTTTCTCCTCTAATGTCACTTTGCTCCAACGAACGAAACGAATAAGAAACGAATAAGAAACAGAAAACGAAACAAACGTTCGTACGAAAGCTACCGAATTTCGGAAATGGAAATTCGGATTCGTTTGCATTCGTTATGTCTGTAATTCGGAATTCGGATACATCCGAATGTCCGAATTTCGATTCGGAACGAAACGAATCGCACATGTCTATCTACAACACAATAATGAGAGTAAGCTGTGTGTAGGACAACTCTTTAACCCTAGTCACACAGCCCTCTTTTCTGCTGATGAATATGCAACATTTAGAAACTCATTAAGAGGTAATGGGATTCTTCTTGTACTGGGACTGAGAAGACAAACGCATTTCAGAGTGAGATCAATTTAAATAAGAAAAAAAACAAAAAGTTTTTACTGCCTTGTTATGAGTGGAAGCGTGCTATTCCCTTGTTGGGATGTAATTTGTGAACAGTGCACGTGAATGAAAATTTCACATCAGCCTACAACTTTTTCTTTTCGTTGTAGTACTCATTTTCTATTATGCATTAGAATGCAGAAATGCTTTTGATGTAATCTGTGAAGGGAGAAACTGTACCGTGCTGAGAAGCTGAGAAGTATAATATGGTGATGGAGAAAAAAAGGACAGGAACAGGTTGAAGTAGGATAAAGATTTTAGTGTACTCTCCACCTTACTGTAAGCCTTTCACAGTGGAACCACCAAAGAGTCATAAAAAGTGACAGGTTCTCTTCAAAAGAACCCCCGCAACCCACCTCCACTAACAGGTGTACAATAGCCAGATTGCTATTGGTTATTTTCATTTGAAATAGCCAATAACAGATTATCTATTGAAACCAGGGGAATCCCGAGTCCTGGCGACACCCGGAGCGTAGACCGGGTCACACCCCGCTGTGACATCATCACACATGCTCGTGACGTCGCCAGGCGCGTGAGTGGTGATGTCATCGTGCATGTGCAGTCATCTTATTGACGCCTGCTGGCAGCTATCTTGGTGATGGACGCCAGCAGAGAGGACGTTCAATCGGTGGGATGAGGTATGCCCTCCTCTCTTCTGACACTGTCGCGCCCTCGGTCAGTGACCGAGTGCCTGACTTTTCAGAGGGGGTAACACCAAAATGACTGTCAGTCATTTTGGTGTCACCCCTCCAATGGTGGCACCCGGGTGCAGGCTGCACCCCTCTTGTGACGCCACTGATTGAACCCCCCACTGAACAGAGGAGTGGACCTGAGAGAGAAAGTTGTCTCTCAGTTCTGCTCAGTGGGTGGGTGCCATAGCCAGCTTGCAATTGGCTTTTGCAATTTGAAATAGATAAATGTGTGCATCGGGGGGGGGGGGTAAGTGATCGAGGCTGGGCCCTACCTAGGCACCAGTGTGCCCTAGGCAGCTGCCTAGTTTGCTTAGTGACAGCACCGGCCTGTCCTTACATTTCCTGCACTTCGTTCATCAGTCTGTGTCTCTAAAATACTTTAGGAGATGGGTGAGCAGGTGACCTTGTCCCCTTACTGCCAGGATGAAGTTCTGGCAGGGGTGTCTGGGTCACAGCAAATAAAACACTTTGCAAGGATATTGCATGCATTTGTACCTGCTTGCCCAGAGTAGCTGTTGGGATTTTGCTTTCATGAAACAGACTTATGTTTGACAGAGAACAAGCGACTTTTGCTCCTTCAGCAAAGGAAAAAACGATAAAAATAACACCCTGTCCATCGCACGTCAAATAAACATTGAAAGCTGTAAAGCGAAGCGGCACCGGCTGTTAGGGATACAAAAGTGTAGGCATGGGGACGCATTTTTACACTCAATTTGAGGGAAATTATGCATTACCCTGTACTGAAGTTTCGGTCAAACACTTACCACCGAGGCCTCCGAGAATTCACGGCTTCTACTTTGTTATTACCCAACAAAAGGCTCTCAAAGATCTCTTTTTTTTTTTATCCAGTTGAAAACTTGCAGCTCTTTTTTTATTTTAATTAGCCAAATTCATTTGTATGGAAGAACTGAGAGTTCCATGCAGAGAAGATAGCTTAAAACCATTTGAAAGATTTAAATTATATGATAATCATCACGCAGCGTCCGTCCATCTTGAAAATATCCGCCATCCACTGTGAACTAGGCAGGAAGAAAAAAATCCGTACAGGTTAAAAACAAAAAAAAAAAATCCAAAGGGAGCCCATTACCTGGAATAATCCCAGGCAGTGTATGAAGCGGGCAGTAAATTGAACTTAAGTGAGCCAAGCTATAAACATACCAGAGAGTCTTGACCTTTTACAGCCTTTCTGTATCTAATGCATTGCTTGATATTTGGCAGTTAGTGCAAAGTAATTGTATTAAAGTCTCATTTAAAAAATATTTATCCAGATCATACAAATAGACATCACCCAGCAAATCATTTCTTTACATTTTAGCCCAAGCACATAGTCATCATCCTTCTGAACAGCTCCAACAGCTCAGCTCGGCTTCCCTGAACCTCCTGTCCAGTACAAGATCACAAGGGACAGAGCAGTCTCTAGCAGCCATCCATCTACTAGGAAGGAAGGAGGAATAAGGATTGGGGAGGAGGGGAATGGCTTGTCATGCTGCCTTTGTGTTTGTGGAGACACACTCACAGGCCCGGATTCCCCACAAGGCCACTGAGGAGCGGCCTCGGGGCGGCAGGGCGCAGAGGGGCGGCAGCGGTGTCCTTGTGTGGAAGTTGCCCTCTCTACATTGAGTCCTGCCTTGTACAAGCCGAGCTAAATGTAGAGTGAGGCAGCCGATTTTTCGTTTACATCACATGTAATCACATGTACATCACATGTAGATCACATGTAAAAAGTCTGCGGCCTCCTCCCCTCTGCCCTGCACCTACCTCTCGCAGAACCTGGCCTTGGGGCGGCAGGGAGAGTAAATCCCGCCCTGCACACTCAGCTTACTAGCACACACAAGGGTGGCTCCATAGGACCCTGCAAAGAAAAGGAACCACCAAAAAGCAGGATACCAGGACCAGTGCTCGAGACCAGCTGATTCTGCAGGAAACTAAAACTTTTAGACATCAAGGAGCAGCGTCCATTGTACGTGATTTCATCAGCATTTGAAATATCTGAAAAACCTTTTGACTTTCCAGTCACTTTAAACTGCTCTGCAGAACTGAGATCTTAAATGAGAAGATAAGGGACACTCCAGCTTGGACAAAGTTGATGGGAAGGGGTGGAGGGGCTTCACCCAGTGCAGACACTCCTGGCAAGGACTAACCTTGGGGGAAACAATGACCATAGGATGAAGTTTTCTGTAGGTGATGAAAGATACTAAGCCCCCATCACACCTGAGCGATTTGAAGAGTGCTTCCAGAAGCATGTCAATGCCCAACACTCAGAGTTTTATATTATTCTATTATGCCCATTCGCATCTGAGTGTTGGGTTGTTGCTCAACGCTCCAAAAAAAGTACAGGAGCTTCTTTGGGGAATGATCGTGTATAGATGGTCCCAATAAACCTCAATAGGAGCAACTGAAAAGTACATGTGACGCATGTAGCTTTCCATTGGCTAAACCAAGGACTCTGAAGCCTTTAAATGCACGTAAAATAAATAAGATAAAAAACATAAAGGGGGTTATTCACAAAGCTGCCAAAGGCAGGCGAGCGAATAACCGAGCCGAAGTGAAGTGAGCCGAACAATGTTCGACTATTCACTCCAGCTCAGTACGGCTCATTTCAGCCATACACCGGCTGAAATCAGCCAGTCAGCCAAACATGATCTGCATGTTCGACTCAGCCGATCCAACATCTGGATCGTCTGAGCCGAAGCTCCGGCCAATAGGAAAATTAAATAAAAAGACATAGTTAAATAAGAAAAAAAAGAAAGAAAAACAATTGGGCGGAGCTAGCGGTGACAGATAGCTCCGTTCAACTGTTTTCTATTGGCAGGCACCTGCCAGAGTCTTCTAGCAGGTCAATGGCCAATGAATAACAATTGGGCGTAGCCGACCGGCTCAGCCCAGTTATTGTTTAATGACATATCAGCATCCCCAGGTCATTTGGGGACGCTGATGTGTCATAACAACTGGGCGGAGTCAGCCGTGAGATCACGGCTGACTCTGCCCAGCTGTCAAACACATGGAGATTGGTCTTCAGCCGACCTTTCTCCATACTTCGGCTGTGACTTTGGCTCAGCCAGAGCTTCGGCTGAGCCGCTCGTCTTCCTTCGGCTGCTGTTCAGGCTATTGTGATTAGTCTGTACAGCAGCCCTTTGTTTCGACTGAACCGAAGGGCTCCGGCACCGAAGGATCAGCCGAAGCTCTGGCTGTATCCTTCGGTTCCATAGTGAATATCCCCCAAAGTTTTCCAATAATGGCAACACTTAAAAATGAATAGGGGGTAAATTGTGGCCAGATGTCCATTTATAATATAATAACAAGTTCATCTAAGAATTTCCTATATACAAGGTGACAAGGCTGCTGTGTGATTTCACTGGTGAACAGGCAGCGTTGTCACCCCCGTTGTAGGAATCAGAACAATAAACCTATATTACACGGAGGTCTAAAAAAAATGTCAGTGACAGATTGTATCATATATGGTATTTTTTATTTTTTACATCATTTTACTTTCTCTCCATGTACATCTCATGGTCAATACAGTTCTATTGCCATATGCAGTATAGGGATGCTGAATGTTTTTCACTAATTCAAAATATCAATTCTGCATAATGTGTGGCTCTTTACAAAGTATGAGCGCTATATATAAAAGATTTGTATTGAAAACCCCCATAACCATCAGTGTACAATGGGAACATCATTTTTTTTACACACGTGTAAAGAAAAACGGTGTACGGTATAAGACACATCACATGGTCTGATCGTGCCCAGGTGTGCGGAGACACAGAAACCTTGAATTCAGCCGTTGGTTCAGAACCTTTATTTTCCTTTTAAAGGGGATTTATCATCTTTATAAAGTATCTCAAGACGTATGATCTTCTTAAAGGCCACTCTGGGGAACAAGTATGATCAATTGTAGAGCTGATAAATAAATGCAGAAACACTGAAGATGTTTTCAGCCTACGAAATTAAACCCTAACTTCTCCTTTTTTGGCTTCAATGAGTGGCTACTTGATGGCACTGGGTATCATGGTTGGAGGTGGAGCCCAGGTACTAATGTGACATTGAATGCCATCTGATCTTCTCCAAGCTCCTGTCCAACTTGTCCCACCTGGTTCTAGATCTGTGCGCTCCACAAGACTTTGCAACTGGACCTCCTCTTCCCAGCTCCCTTTACATTGCTATGGAGGTCATAACTAATGTAGCCCCAATCACCGTTTCTGAGGTGGCTACTAGACATTTGGTGATTGCCAGGGCTGTAGTCAGGCTGGCAGGATTATCGTTGGCATTTATCTGGTAATTCCAGGTGTCTGGCATTGCCTGTACCTCCCTGGGTGGAGTGTGACTCTGCTGTATTGTGGGACAGCCAATGAGAGATACTGTAGTGTATGTACAGTACAGCAGCCAATCACTGGGTTCCTCTCGTCCAGTGGAGCATGCTGGGATAGGGCGTATATACTGGAGGGAATTGCCATGTGCTCACTCAGACTAGCCGGGACCAGCCATGGATTAGTACAGGGCTGGGTGCTGTCCAGCCTGGGGGTGGACAGATGCTGGAAGGCTGGTAGGCTTTAAACTTAAACCTGTATCTTCACCACACACTCTCGTCTAAACATCTGAAGAGTCTCGGGCAGCCGCAATGGATCTTGGGGCGGGCGCATGTGCACATCAGATGTTCAGATGAGATGAGGAGAGACACATTGTAAGTCTATGGAGCAAAGTGCACCCGCACAGACTCCGTGGGACAGCAGAGAAGAGGAGGACAGAGGAGTCAGCGCTGGAGCGGAGACCAGCACCAGCGCTGGAGGGACAGCTGAAAAGGAGAGTAACGAAGAAGATGATTGGATTAAGAGGCATCATTTAAGGTAAGTCCCTACAGCAGGACTGGGAAGGGAGAAAAATATTTTGACTTTAATGTCACTTTAATTGTAAATAACCTTCGGCATGTCATATTGTTTTTAGAATGCTTGTTTCTATTTATAGTTTCTAATAACATTTACTCATTACATATGCATGCTGTGCTTCTTGATTGTGCTTTATTGCTCCAGCTAGCTCAATTACAGCCTATGGGCAGTTCTGTCAATAGCCTATCAATGAAAACAACTGTATCAGCTCAGGCCGCCCTGTACACAGATGGAAACCTGCCAGCAGCACGTAAGGGTTATATTCGGCTAAAATCTTAAGCAGATCATTAGCCACACATTGCCAAAGCATGCCTCTAAATATAAAACACTCAACGCCGTACAAAGCCCGGAAATGTACAAACGCCGCCATTTGCACTTGGCTGCACAATTTGCACGCTGGCTGCCATACATATAAACCGTACGTATAGAAGATTTATATTGGGAGAAAGCTCCCACAACTATTAGCATAACATGTCAGAACAAATTATCTCTCTTTTTTATACACACGTAAAAAACAGCGTGCCGCGTCAAATCACATTATTGTCCGCCGGCCTGTAGCAAAATACAAATAACACAAAAAATGAAAAGGGAAACAAAGACGTTTTGAAGTTCCGGGCAGTACGGAAATGTTTCGTGTTTTTTATTCGGTCTAACATTTTTAAAAAAGAAAAGCAAAAAAATGATAAAAGTGTGTTTTCTTTGATACAAGGCTTTGATTTCTTTAAAGCTGAACTCTAGGCAGCTGTAAACCGATTAGTTATTTATTCATCATCATTTAGCTCAGTTATGTATCCATTACAAAATTACAAATTGTTTTTTTTTTTATATATACAGTTAGTATAAGTTCCTGAATCTGACTCTTTATCAGCCTTATGTAAATTGGCGCACAGCAGCGCTCAGATGGGCAATGGGTGGGTCAGTTAGGTATGCTTCTCGAACAATTCATCCCCACACAGCTACCTCCTCATGTATCACTTGCCCCTCCCTTTTAGAGGGCAGGGCCCTCCTTACCATCTTGTCTTGATGGTAACTTTTATTGTTGTAAATTCCATGCAAAGTTCAAAGTACAAGGTATACGCCACCGTAGCATATCTCTTGTGATTGTAATGTCTTCATTGTTGTTAATTCAAAAATAATAAGTCATTGACCACCTGCAAATTTATGAGCGCTGCTTCAGGCTCCGGGGCTGAAGAATATCTGTGCCATAAATATGTATTCATTCACATCTGTTTGCACATAGAATATGTCAGCCTAACTTTAATGTGAAATGCGTGAGAGGTGTTGGAGAGGGAGATATGCTACGGTGGTGTACACCTTGTATTTTGAACTTTGCATGGAATTTACAACAATAAAGTTGGATTTTACATTCTCATCACATTCTCAAACAATTCATCCCCACACATCTACCTCCTCATGTATCACTTGCCCTCCCTTTTAAATTGTAAGCCCTCAGGGGCAGGGCCCTCCTTACCATCTTGTCTTGAATTGTATTGTGATTGTGATGTCTTCCTTATATTGTAAAGCGCTGCGCAAACTGTTGGCACTATATAAATCCTGTATTATAATAATAATAATATGTGCTGATAAGGAACATGCAGACAAGAGGCAAGGACAGAGAGATGCTGTCATCAGTCAGCTGCTTCTTCATAGAAAGTATAGTAGTAGATAAATAAACTGTAACATTTACCTTATTCCCCGTTCTGACAGGCTTCTGGCACTCACCTCTTCTTGCCAACGCTGGACTATTGGTCCTGCATTGAACGTGATGACGTCAGAGTGCGACCACTGGCTGGAGCCCATTGGAGAAGAGGCCTCGAGGGACCAGTCATTAATCATTAAATCTAGGGGTAGATAAATAAACTGCTATACTTGAAGGAGAACTATGAGGGGAGTGATTTCCGCTCATCTTCATAGTTAGAGCCGACCTGTGACAAAGATGCTGTCAAAGTCGGCTCTGTTGAACGGGAAGGGAGCGAACACATACCGTCGCTTGCTCACTTTCCGATTATCTACCTGCAGAGAGTGGTGACTGTCAGTCACCGCTCCCTGTAAGGATTCACCCCCTCCCTCTCCGATCCTCCAGCGCTGAGTGGAGGAATGGATCTAGAGGCAGAGCCAACTGTCACTCATGCAGCTGGGTGGATCTCGACAGTATTGTCGGGATCTGTCCCAGCTGCGGCGCTCTCAGTATATTGCTTGCAATAGCCCGCTATATACTGAACTTTGGGTCACGAGAGGAGGTTAGTATATGTCCTCCCGTGACCCTAAAGAGAACTATGGTGAAAAACACTTACCACATAGTTCTCTTTTAACTTATACCTTGGTCCAGCAGGCTTTGGGTGCTCACCTCTTCTTGCTGACACTATTGGTCACTATTGGTCCTGCATTGTAAGTATTGACATCAGAGTGTGACTGCCGGCCAGAGTGCCTTGGAAAAGAGGCCTCAGGGGAGCAGTCGTTAATTGTTAAGTCTAGTGGTAGAGGAATAAGCTGTAACACTTAAATTATTCCTTGCACCAGCCGGCTTCTCTGCTCTCCGATGCTTTGCTATTGGTTCTAAATTGTATGTGATCACATCAGAGTGCGAACGCTGGCCAGAGTGTCTTTGTGAAGAGGCCATAGGGCACCGGTTGCATAGTGTGGAGAAAGCCTAGAGGAGTGAGCAATACGATAAGTATTCCTACCTATTTCTTTACCCCTAGACTTAACAAAAAACCCTTGATGTGTTAGGGGACCCCACTTCAAGGGTGTTTCTTTGGGCAATTCTCCTGGTCCAACTTTAAATTCTTACAGTACATTAGCCCATTGGTGATTGGTTCTCTTTAATTCTTGCATTGCTCTCACATGGCATTCCATTACTTTTGCCCACCAATACTCTTCAAATACCATGTACATGCCAACGGGAGATAGAAACCTGAAATCACGATTGTACTCATGACAAGTATCATAAGAGTCTGCTTCTTGACCTTCATCAGTTTCTCTGTTTATGCAAATATTATTGTAATGCCACTTCTCCATTGATTGATGGTCATGGTTCCTCTCAGTTTTCGTACATACATTATCTATAGGAGTGGAGAGAGATAATGGGAACACTCAAACAGCAGTGACTTACTGACTCAGAGGTCTACCAGTGAATAATCTCTCATGACTTAGCCTTCTGAGATACTGGAGAAGAGGTTGTATTCATTGCCCTGAAGTTTGAAAAGTCTGCAATAACTAGGATAGCATCACTGAAAAACAGAAAAAATCCATCAAGATCAACTTATTCTAACTCTTACAGCGTTGGTATAGAAAAAGTCAAGACAAGAACACACTTAGGCAGATGCGTGTCTGTGTGCGGGAGGTTGGGGTGTTCTTGACCTCATCAGTAAAAGTCAGATCAATTCCCTGAATCGATCACTTAACTGATGAGTGCTACTAATTATGCTGGTGCCATGTTTTCTAGTAAATACATGTAATCTACATTAAGGGCCCTTTTTTTACTCTTTGCGATGTGCCGTGTTACAAGTTAGCATGTGATGGGTTAAGG
The DNA here is from genome assembly GCF_000935625.1 of Nanorana parkeri. Taxonomy (NCBI): domain Eukaryota; kingdom Metazoa; phylum Chordata; class Amphibia; order Anura; family Dicroglossidae; genus Nanorana; species Nanorana parkeri. The sequence continues at coordinate 413,567 of NW_017306887.1, forward strand.
CAGCCTATTGAAATATAAGCTGCCAATTAATCCTTTTGTGCTAAAACATTTACCTGACCTTTTTTTTTTTTGTGATGCAACAAATTACCGCAATGCCTTAGTATTGTGGTAACATGCGCAATGATGTGCGTGTTACCATGACACAGAAGTGTAAGTGGGCCATGAAAGTGGATGTATGCCAAAGCTTTCTTTTCTAGTTTGAATGGAGCGTGGAAGGGTTTAGTCATGTTTTCGTCACTCGAGCCAGAAGGAATCTTTTGGCAGCTCTGGTTCCCAAGGTAGAGTCCACTTCCACAGATTTATGAGAAGTTCCGTGTCATGAATTAATTAAATAATAAATAATAGAGTTAATCAAACATTTCCCCATATTTTTTTTACCATATACATTATGAACTCTTTAATTTCAGGTTTAAAATATAACTACCAAAAAAATTCAGCATATAAGACTATATAAGTGAAGCTTTGAGCAAGCATTCTCTATAATGGCCCTGAAGGAGTGAATACAAACATTGCAACACATTGACCTTCCAAGGGAATAATAAATGTAACATTCTTAATACTGTAATGGTCTCAAAACCAACGTTGAAGAATATTAATCCTTTATGAACGCAAATGTATTCATCCTGAGTTGTGAAGATCAGCTTTTAATGGAATGAACCCCATCCTCTGCCCTCCCCCACTTATCCACTGCCCTGTCAGCTCATCTCACAGGCAAGTTTGCCATATACTGTACATTTCTATCAGCAGCTCCAGGCTCCTTTCAATGGTCAGCATAATTATAATATCCAAATAACGGTATGCATGTTTTGGTTGGAGCTGACTTTTAAGACCTGCAAAGGTCATTAGACTGTACTGCGTATGGGTGGAGACATGTGGTACTACACACCATTCAAGCTGTTACATGAGACTAATTTGATGCACGTCATCAGAGAGGTGCAGATGCATATTACCTTATTGACGGGATGTATGGCTATTATGGGATTATGCATGCACTCTGAAATATAATTTAATGTAATATAATGACATCTTGTCGCAGAGAAAGCAATTTCTTTAAGCGCTCAAATGGGATTGAGAGCCGCCAATCAACCCTCCAAGCTGCTTGTTTAACCTTGAAATCAACATATCTGATGATAAGTAAAGAAGAAACAAAACTTTTCACAATTCCCATGTGTGATCCTGAGATCAGAGTGGAAAATCATTGGAATCTTCTAATCATAATCCCAGCTATATGTGCCATATGGACGTCCTACCTTAAATTTATTGCTACAGACATCCTTAGGCCCCATGTACGCGGGCTGTCCGATCAGGTCCCCTTGTTAGTTTTTCAGGCAAACCCGATCAAATACCCAATACTAATCTATGAGCAGCTGTGTGTGAGTGAATGGGCATCCTTTTACACCTGGTTACTCCCAACTCCGGCCAGGTCCAGAAAAGCAAATGGATCAGAGCTCCATTTTGCTGTACATGATCGTGCCGGATCAGGGGTAATTTTGGGACAATTCCCCATAGACCAACATGAGATCCAGTCATTTCAGTTTTTCCTCCATCACAAGATGAAGGAAAAAAATGGATGCACATGGATGTCACAACGGTGACACCCAATGCATACCGCTCCGACCAGGAGGGGAATTGTGCATCCCCTCCTGATCAGCCCATGTGAAAGGAGCCTTAACACCCTTCTCCACTCTGAAATCATGATAATGGTACAGGTTGATGGGAAAGGGGTCAATTTGTGTTCTGCTTGCATAGCCACCTCTTCTCCTTCTCCCCCAACCTGCTGATTGGACAGTGAAAGAGCAGTAGTACCTTGATGAGGGCACCTTGCAGCACACCTCAGTTGCAGTTCTTTGTTCCTATTCCTTCTTGAGAAATATATATTTAAGTGGAGATTTTAGTGCCCCAAGTTCGGCTTTAAATAGCACTAGCCTTGCCCCAGCATGGCATTAAATGAGGGGTGGGATTGGTCCATTTATGGTCACCCTAAGGCAAGAGCTCCGTGGGTGATTTTTAAAACTGCATGCAATAGATCACCTGCTTTGATGTAAATTGGTTTTTTTAAGTCGCTCTATAACGTGAGTTATCGCAGATAACAGGATGACACATCAAATTACTCTCATGACGGGTAGTACAACCTTTTTTGTTCCTTCATTTAAAACTGCAAAAAGAAACAACGACCCGTTCAAAACAGAAACAGAAAATTATTGTGGGCACCTGGTGCTCACAAACACTGACAAGTGCGCCAGCATTGCTTCATGTCAATGGAAACCTCCTCTGGACTCCTGGCTACGTCGGCACTGATAATGCAAGTAGGCTAAATAAATTCCCAGAAAATGTCCACTGGGTGTTTATTCAGCATTATGTGTGATATTCAAAGCCATTTGCTTCCGCTGGCCCAGGCTTTGCTATACTGTCAGAAAAGCTTAATAGCGCTTTTTTTAAAACTATATAAGCGCTGACAAGCTTTAACAAGCTTCTTTTTTAAGCTACTTTTACTTTACTTTTTTTTATTGTCTGTTAGTATGAACCTCAGGATAGACATTATACTAACAACCTCCATTTTCTTTGTCTTAGGCCTTCTTCACCCAGGGTGAGCTGCCATTCCTGCAGTAGGAATCCAAGGTGTTCCCGTTGTACCCATTTAAATGAGTGACCGGGTGACCGCAACCACATTTCTAAGCTGCAGTCTGCATGCATCTATCCCACGCCCAGTGACAAGTGCGGTTGCTGTCACCCTTTCATGTACTTGAACAAGCTGCAGTCTGCATGCATCTATCCATCGCCCAGTGACAAGTGCGGTTGCTGCTGCCCCCCTTCACACCTGCCGCCCCCCCATTGAGCTGCTGTCTGAGGCTGCCACCTGAAGCTGTATGTGAATGTGATACCTGAGATTCCTGCAGCAGGAATCCATGGGTACCTGCCACAGGAATCCCAAATCATCCATTGTTCTATGCCAGCATAGAACAATGGAGGAGAAAATTTATTTTAAGGCATTTGCAAGCATAAATAGTTAAGAATTACAACATACAGAGATACAGAACTATCTTGAGATACAAGTTCTCACACTCACAGTATGTTCTCAGTCTGTCTGGTTGAATGGGCGTCATTCAACCTGAGAGACTGGGGACAACTAGTGGCATAATGGAATTACTGCGGTGGGACATTATTTTTGACCATTCCATTAAAAAAAATAACCACAATATTGGGATTTAAGTGAATGCCTGATCTGTTTATTTAAAAACATTTAAAAAAAACTATAATTCTCCTTTAATTTATTGACATTTATTGCTGCATCTTTAACAATACATAGATCAGCAGATTGTATTATATGTAATTATTTTTATTATTATTATATATTTTTTTAAGCTTTCCAGTGTTGCTACACAATCTTTCATTAATTACTGTAAGAAACACAAGCAGCTGATTGCTAATCGTTTCCAGAATGACTGCCATTTAATCAGCAGTGCTGCCGCTGAGATGTGCACATGTAAATGCCTGTTGTATGTATACATTATGTTTAAGTCAGCTCTGATTGATTCCAGAGTCATCTGGATCCCCGTGACGGAAAATCATTGCGCAGTCACCGACTGAATGACATTGTCAGCCGCTGTCTGTGTGCATGCAGATGAGCCCAACGGTCAAATTGCCTGTGCCTGTGAGATAATGTGTCTGTGTGCTGCTTTTAAATCAATGTTTAATTATCCACATTCTCTCGGAGGTTCGCAGCGCCTCATCTGCATAGCTCAGGTGTGCTAATTGCAGCTCTAAACTGTGATTTTTGTACCTATGTCATTAACCCTGCTTTTACAGTTGTCATGCTCTCTAGACATTTTGGAAGCACAGGGATGGGGGTGTAGAATTATGCTGATTGCAGGAGCAGGGTCTTAGTGCCTGTTCACACGACAACCGTTTTGTGTGCTGACCTGATCCGTACGCTGCTGCACTCAAAATGCATCCCAATGCATCCCTATGTGTTTTATGGGCTACAGTTCTCACGTGCGCAGTCCGTTCAGCTTACGGCAGAAAAATACTGCATGTCACATTTTGTAGGGTCAGGAAACACAAACGTGTCAAAAACGGGTCAAAAATGCACTGCACTGCAGCTAACATACTAACAGCCCCACTCCAGCAAACTCCACCCCACTTTTTTTTTTACTGGAACACATCAAAAACACGGCCAAAACGCACTGCATCAGTAGCACCGCGTCTGCAGATCCGGACCTGATCAGGACCTGAACAGGAACTGAAACTCATGTGAACAGGCCCTTAAGGGTAGGTGATATTTTAAAGCTGACTTACAAGGTTATTCAGTAGGCTGCCGAAGGCAGCTGAGTGAGTAACCGAGCCGAACGACGTCTGGCTATTCACTACGGCTCAGTACGGATGATTTCAGCCGTACATCGGCTGCCTTCGGTCAGCTGAACATACTCTACATGTTCGGCTGAGCCGAAGTGCAGAGGGACTTTGACTCAGCCGATCCAACATCTGGATTGGCTGAGCCGAAGCTCCGGCAGCTCACTCACTGTCATTCACCCCTATTCACATAGGGGCCGAACGGCAGTGAGTGAATAGCCGATTTCCGCCGAGCAGCATTCGGCTCGGGTATTCTGCTCGGTACGCCTGTGGTACCAAGCCGAATGGCCAATAAGTGAGAAGAGTTTTTTTTTTTTTTTAAAGAGTTAAAACATTATTTTTAAATGTAAATAAATTGGAAAATGTAAAAAAAAATAAAGATATTTTTAAAAAGAACAAAACATAATAGAAAAAAACAACTGGGCAGAGCTAGCGGTGGCAGCTATGCTCCGCCCAACTGTTTCCTATTGGCCGGCACCTGCTGACGTCACGGCCGACTCCGCCCAGTTGTTATTGTTTAATGACAGATCAGCATCCCCAGATCATTTGGGGACGCTGATCTGCCATTGCAACTGGGCAGAGCCAGCCGTGAGATCATAGCTGGCTCCGCCTAGCTGTCATTTGCGGGACGAATGGCCGGCCTTCGGCAGGCCGTTCACCCCGCTTTGGCTGTCACTTTGGCTCAGTCGAGCCGAAGCATATGCCTTCAGCGGCTGTACGGACCATAGTGAATAGCCTGTACAGCAGCCCTTCAGGTCGGCTGAACCAAAGGGCTCCGGCGGCCGAAGAGAGCCGAAGGATCAGCCAAAGTTATGGCTCTTTTGTGAATAACCACCTTAGTATCAGATATATTTTCCATGTTAAGTGCATGCACGCTGAGCAATGGGCCAATGTAACACTTCCAGGCATTAATCACCTCTCACAAAGATTACAATACTCCCCCCTGACAATGCCTTCAACTGCTATTCCTTCCTGAAGGACAGAGCCATCTTTGTTCCGGCATCATCTAGGGTCATCATCAGCTCGCTGACTGAGATGTCGGCTCAGATATCTGTAGAAAATAAATCAAAGTAACTGGACTTGCTGTATTTTATCTTAAAGAGGTTTTGCTGGTCATCCGACTAGTTTTCTGAATTCAGAATGCCCTGACCTGGATGAATGAGAACCTTCACAGACATATTGACTCGGAGATGACACAATCATGTAAATCCTGGTGACTGTGCACTTCTTGTTCACAAATTTCTGGCGCAGTTCATCCTCTCACCTTGTGACTTGTTACAATGTACACACTGATCACTGAGGGCTTGTTCACACCAAATGCAGACCAGATCTGCATGAGTTTCTGCACATGCAGCACACTGTGTTTTGCCTAGTTTTTGACGTGTTGCAAGCCATTGTTTTGGGGGGGGGGTTTTAGCCTAAAATGGGCTTTCATTGCGTTCCAGTCCATTTGCATGTGTTTTTGATGTGGTTGCATGCATTTTGGTGCATTTCAGAGCAGAAAAAATAGGACATGCTGCAGTTTTTCCACATGCTCTGGAACTGAACGATCTGGTGTGAACTAGAGCCCCAAAATACCATTGGAATACATTGGATGCATTTTTGATGCATTCTGTAACTGCTCTGCATTTGCTCCGCACTTGGTGTGAACAAGCCCTGAAGGAGAGCAATGCTTCCTCCTGCCTGCAGACTGATGACATTGTCTCAGCCTAGGCAACATCACTGGACAGGAACTCAAGCTTGATTTTTCAATGATAAAAAGTAGAGTTTGGTTTTCATTATATTGTTGCTGTATATTGCGGGTGTATATCAATTTGAATCAGCTAAATACATTCCGGGTGCATCAAAACAAAAGGTGTGCAAAGTTTTACAGTTAATGTTCTTTAGAAAGCAGCCTGAACCTGAAACAGAAAAGCCTGTCCTCTGCCAGCATGCTGTAGCACAGGAGCTTTGTTCTGTGCATGGAAGCAGAGGTTCAATACACTTAGGGCACATTCACACCACATCCAGATTTCCTCCAGACCAGACCAGATTGTTTCCGGACCCAAAATGCATCCTAATGTATCCCTATGCTTTTTCTGACTTCTGTTCACACCAGCGCAGTTCTAGACCAGACCTTTTTTTGGTTTGGTCTGGCGTTCCAGACCAGACCAAAAAAAATACTGCATTTCTCATTTTGTCTGGTCTGGAATGCACTGGAACTGCGGGCAGGTTCACACCATTTTCCGGACCAGATCTGGTCCAGAAAATGGTGTGAAGCTGCCCTTAATGCTGAGTAAGAGCAAGGAACATGCAATTTGCTGATTGCAGTCATAGGTCTGACTGAGCTAGGGATCCCTGCATCCACACAGAGAACAAGGGTCCTTCTCAGCAACATGTTGGCAGGGGACAGGCTTTGCTACTCAGCATGTGGCTGCCTTGTGAAGAAAATGCCCCATTCACACATAGGCCTTTTTGTAGCTCTCAAAGCTACAAAACGCTCAACAGAAGGAATCCCACTGTTTTCTATGGCCCCCTTTCACCCCTGAGCATTCTGTCACTTGTAGCAAAACACCTGTATCTTAAAAAATACACAAGATTCTTTTCAGGCAGATTTGAGTGTTTTGTCCCGAAAAATGTCAATGGCAATGTCTTAAAAAAACATGCCACAAGCGTTTTTGAGCATTCTTTGGAGTGTTTCAGGCATTTTTCATGATATCACAGGTGCTACTACTTTTCAGTAGGCCACATACCTGAAGCTGAACACCTGAAAAAGGCTTAAAAAAGGCTCCAAAAGAACTCAAAAATGTAGGTAAACAGACATAGAAACGCTCAAAAACACTCAAACCTTTTAAAACAAAATATGCCTAAACAAACGACTCGGGTGAATGGGGCTTAATTCTTTGAAATAATTTTGTTTGATGCACCTGAAAAAGTATTTAGCTGATTGAAACAGAATGTTCCATTGGGTTTTAAACTGGTTTTGTTCTGCCCCATGAATAGACTCTCCCCAAATAGGGGCCATATTTGTACCTAGTAGTAGAAGTTTTTGTGCTAGTAAAGCAAATACATTTTTATCTTCAGATGTTATCCAGAGCCATCATAGCAACGCTCAACGTTACTTAACCAAAAATCCTTGCACGAAATATCCCTTCACAAAAGACTGGAATAGGTACGGACTGGCATGCAGCTTTCCCTTCAAATACTTTTTTCAGTTTACATTTTTTGACAGCCAATTTAGATTTAAAAGAACCCGGCTAAAAGATATGACATTGCAGCTCACCCTTTTGGGCGTATTAAATAGAAGTTTTAAGATTTTGATCTTTCTGGTTTGCTGCGTGCTTATTCTCCTAGATAAAGTGAGAAAATTGAGACTGGTATTATCTAGTGGAAGACAGGCTAATCCGACAGCTGAAGTTCATTACATGGCTTGTTGTTAACGTGAAATCCTTCGGAAAGGCAGAGACACGCTCTGGAAATATCCGTATGCGATATATTTGTTTAAGTTCTGAGAGTTAAAAAAAAAAAAAAGAATTTCATGGAGTTGTTTAAGTTGGTAAAGTGGACCTGCACTTGAATGTTAAAGCCTGTTTTCAGGTTCCGGGCTTTGTTCAAATGGCCTCTACGGCTCCTAATAAGATAAATGGTTGCAAAGAGCTACAGGCAGTCCCCGAGTTACATACATACGACTTACATACGACTCCTACTTACAAACGGAGACTATTACTGTACAGCAGGGGTAGGTGTAATGCTACCGCACTCGTACTGACGAGGAGTGCCCGCCTTTTTGGGTCTGTATCGTAGTACAGTATGTACATTACAGGAAGTTGGCTCTTGTTAGACGTGCAGACGAGGGGTGCCCACCTCTTCTTCCAGGTCACTGAGGTTTTTACTGCTGTCTGTATCCTCATTAGAAATATTTAATCTCACTTCCTGTCCTTGAGACAACAGGAAGTGAGAGGAAATCTACCCCTAGGAAGGGAAATTCACTCCAGTAAGAGTTATCATGGGAAAAAGGTGTTTCCACTGAAGCTTTATCACCAATCCTTGTTTCCACGACAACTCAAAATGTTCAAAATCCAATTGTCACCGGGACAGAAAGTGAGGTGAAATCTTCTGAACAAGGGCACACACAGCAAAACAAACATTAGCAATTACATATCAGGCTGGGGTGGGCTTCAGTGGGGAAGCACAGGGGAGCTGGGAGTGTAGGATTAGATTTGGGGTTTAATACACAGCTACAGTATAATAACAGTCTTGGTGAGGAAGATCAGTCAAGTATAATAGATGGGATCAAATACCTTTCCTGAGAGAACATGCTGTTCTGCTTCTGGTCCCATACACTGCTAATTACATGTCTGAAGGTCTGGATACTTGGGCAACTACTGAAGGAGATAACAGATTGACACAGCTGTCCTCCCAGGAAGATGAATGAGCACCACATACAAATCATCCACAGTGCAGTGGGCCAGTGCTTGAGCAAAATAGATCATGTTGGTCCTTTCTGCTTTGGTGTTTTGAATCATTCTACAACAGGCTCTATGACATGCTCTCATACTGAGCCCGGTAGGTCTCTGTAATCTGAGAAATGAGAGACCGGACCCATACAGTAGCCAGCTACGGTGCTTATATGATAGCACTGAATACTTCCTGGGATTGCTCTTTAAAACAACCCTCCAGGCGAAAGTGTTGAATATAGATTGGAATAGAGAGGGGCAAATGGCTCTGCAACCTACAATAGAGCACATCAACCCAAAATTGTCATACCCAAAAGCACATTTTTATATATTTACACCGATGTTAGTTTAGTAAAGTACTTGGAGTCGAGTGCAGAATGTACTTCTGGTCATAACAATTGGCGGCTGGAGGCTAAGCTGCCCACAGGAGGTCACACCAGCCCAAAAACATTGGCAGGGACACCATTCCTTCATTGCCTCCTTTTTTTTCCTCCTAGTTATGAGCCTTAATATCCTACATTTCCCTTATTACAGAGTCTGTTTATATATATATATATATATTTTAACACCCCGAGGCCAGAAAAATTCCGTCAGCAAGTGATGATATTACTTTCAGCACAGCTTATACGTGTTTGGTTGTCATTAAGTGTCTTCAGCATCATTATCGGGAAAAGCTAATTGTGTGAAAACTAACGAGGTCTCGAACAATGCCTATTAACCGTTCCCTTTCATGTGTTGTTAATTCAAAAATAATAAGTTATTGACCACGTGCTAATTTATGAGCGCTGCTTCAGGCTCCGGGGCTGAAGAATATCTGTGCCATAAATATGTATTCATTCACATCTGTTTGCACATAGAATATGTCAGCCTAACTTTAATGTGAAATGCGTGAGAGGCGTTGGAATGGGAGAGATGCTATGGCGGTGTATACCTTGTATTTTGAACTTTGCATGGAATTTACAAAAATAAAGTTGGATTTTTATGAACCTGGGTTTTGTGCGGCTCATTGGAGAGATATTATTTGATAAGTGGGAGCAGCCTGCACCCAATGTCTGTATTGATCTGCAGTCTGGTGGAATTGGAGCAGGAGTCTTTTGCTTTTTTGGATACTAACTTTAATGTGTGTTTTATAGCTAGGGATATGCAGATACCAGTATGTGCTTTCCATTGGACAGATTTATTTACACGGACCAGTTGGTGATCTGTAACAAACATCTGCTTATCATAGTTAATCAACCCAGGCACTCTTTTGCAAAGTGATAAAAAGGTTTTGTAATCACCAGTAACCTGCCATTTATGGGGAACCAGTGAATTGGAATTATAAGTGTCCATAACCCTCTGTGACACCTAACATCTTAGTTCCCCCAGTCAATCCCTAGAACACCTTTACTGCATTGCTAAATGCTGGGCCAATATCCAGTCAGCAGGGGCAATTTCTGCCTCGGCTTTCCCAAATCTTTGGCAGTGAGTTACTTCTAAAGGTCACTAAGTGCTACGACCATGATGTCACTCTTACTCATTGTCCAGGACGCAAGCTCTTTATATTGGCATGGTGGCCCCGTTCCTAAAAACACTCACAAAGCTTTACTGTACACCTTAGCTAGCAGCTCTATCTGCAGCACGCGAAAAAGAGTAATTCCTAAAGTACCTACAAGCCTGCAGACAGCTTTTCCATTTGGAGGCTGATGTTTGTGTGATTGTGACGGACTGATGAAAGTGGAAAATACTTGCAAATGGATATAAAGGGGAGCACGTTTTCCTTCTAGGACACAGATCTGTGGTGAAAGTATAGTGAATGTGGACCTTGATTTGGTCCTAGGCTGCTACCTCTCCACTTACTCTTGGATATATATGGAGGAGCACCCAGTACACATTTTCACATCACTTAAGTCTTTTTGAAACATTTATTGGTTAAGAACATCAGATAAAGCCAACACGTCTTGGGGGAAAGGCCCCCACTTGTTCAGGGCTTGAGTTATGGATGTCAATGAGATCACACTAGGTTTATACCCAGCTAATGACACTAACTCTATTATATTGTATGGCTTTGGCATTGAAAACCATTTTGTATAGCAATTGGTAGAGGTACCTGTCTAGGTAATAATCAGTGTCTCTTAGTGCTGTTGGGAGATGCCAGTTTTTAGTTAGAATTAATTGAAGTACTATAGAACATTTCATCAGAATTAACATCCATACTTCGAACCCTGAAGAAGGGGAAGGGCTTTCCCCTAAAACGTGTTAGCTGTTTGTTCTTAACCAAAAAAACTTTCAAAAAAAGGCTTTTTAAGTAATGTGAACATTTGGACTAGGTGCTCCTCAATATACATCCAAGAGCATACGTGATTGGAGTGGTTGCATCTCACAACCAGATTAAGGTCCACATACACTATACTTTCATCACAGATCTGCATCCAAGAAGGAAAATGCACTCCCTTATATATCCAATAGAACATGTGACAAAATAGAAAATGTGATGTTCCCAAGCAACACTTCAAAGTGATACAAAGTGAAAGGTGATACAAACGTCTGTACTAGGTGCTCCTCAATAGACATCCAAGACCAGAGTCTATGGAGGAAATGCCGTGCATGCATTAGGTCAGCACATTACAGCTCCCCCTCCCCCTTTTTTTGGGGTAGCGCTATGTAATCTTGATGTCAGCTAAATAGTAGAAAAAAAACAACTTGTTATCACTTAAAATAGCACTTTACAGTCAACAAAGGTCGAAAAGTGACTTAGAGCAGCTCAAAAACACCAAACACACGAGATTACGTTTATGTCAGAAGTTATGCTTTATCCATCGTGCATGTGCGTATTTTCCCAAGATGCCCATATAATGGCTCTCTTAAGGAAGACGCCAAGACGCTATGAGGGAAGAGTCCCGTAGTTAAATGTCTACAGATATTAAGATTATTGGCGCTGTACACAGTTTGAGTCTTCCAAGCTCAACATTTCTTTGATATATGGGATAATTAAGTTCAAACACATCTTCTTTGAAAGTCTGGAAGAGAAAAAAAAAACTATGGCGTAGTGCGATGAGTGATTACCAAGCATTAACCTCACAAGCTGAATAACAGGATATTTTGTATTGCTCTGTAGCCTATGTTTCGCTAAAATTAGTATCAAGCAATAGAAAGACCGCCCATCCCGCTGGATGATATCAACGCTTCAGAGTTATACCCAGCTAATGACACTGACTCTATTATATTGTACGGCTTTGGCATCGATAACCATTTTGTATAGCAATTGGTAGAGATAAGCAGAACAGAAAACTGTAATTATTGGAATAATTGAAAGCCCCGGGGGGTCCTCTGTGATGACTGATGAGGACTAACTTCTGGCCTGATTAAAACTTTGACAGCAGTGTTGCATTACTTTGAAGTTGGAGTTATTCGATAGGATCATGAATGTTTACTTGAACATGCATGATCTAATCTGCTGATTATGATGTAAAACATGTTAAAGCCAACCGCTAGGCAAACAGCTAACACCGAGGTGAAATACATATATGATGTCTGTTTTACATGGTAAATAGTGATGCCACGATACCGGTTTTTCGGTATCAAGTGCAAGTACCAATATTTTATGTGCCGTACTCGCTGATACTGAATACCGATACCGCAACTCCCATTCAGGAAGCCAGGCGGCGTGTAATGACTTGCCGCCTGGCTTCCTGAATAGCCGGGAAGCTGGGCGGCGTGTAAAGACTCACGACCCGGCTTCCCAATTAGCAGGGAAGCCGTCTTAATGCTCCCTCCTCCTCAGGTGACGAGGGAGCATGAAGCCTGCTTTCTGGCCAACCAGAAAGCCAGGGGCTTGTAAATACACGTTGCCAGGCTTCCTGATTGGACGGGAAGCCGGCTCCATGCTCCCTCGTCACAAGTGACGAGGGAGCATGGAGCTGGGCAGCATGTAATGACTCGCTGCACGGCTTCTTGATACTGGAAGCTCAAGTATCAGGCTAGGCATCGAAGCATTTGGGCGAGTACGAGTACTCACCCAAATAGTCGCCATTGGCAATACTTGTATCGGTATCGGTGCATCCCTGATGGTAAAGAATTGTTGTTTCTGCCCATTCGTTCCTGAGATGTACACCGCCCTGCCACCTAGCAGAGCCAGCCTGCAGGCCTGACTTTTTGTTTTAGTTCTATTAAGTCATCCAAATAAGTCTTGTTCCCGCCTGCAGTCTGTGACTTGACAGTGATGGTGCAGCAGCAGTCTGATGAGTTCACCTTTCTGCCACTCCTGTGTCCTGCTATCAGCACATGACTGGCTCCCACTCCTACCCTTGCCAGATCAGCTGCTGAAGAGTTCTATGCATGCTCAGACTGGGCAAAGCAGTATCCAGTTTCAAGCCATCACAGTCCTGATACATGTTCTTCCGTAGTAAGCCTCTATAAAGTGGTAAAGACATGAGCCCCTGAAACGTGTGTGACACTTCAATCCACAATCCTACAATCTGACACCACACACCAAGTAGACAGTAGAGATCCTCTGGAATGTAGAAGCTGCCTGTCTGGTAGTCAGGGCACCTATACTGACTCTTTCACCTGGCAACTGGCCAGCCAGCCAATAGGACAAACCTTGCAGGTCTAGTGCTTTTATTCCACTTCTTTCCAGCAGCCTTTGAATTGACAGTGATGGCATAGCTGTATGATGATCTCTCTGCCACCCTGCTCTATCCTGCTATCAGCTTTCCCCTTATTAGGACATGAGCACACCTGATTGGCTCCCTCCTTTGACATGATCTGAGAATAAAGAAACTACAGATTTCATCGGCAGAGGGACTTGTAGTTCTCAGTGGGATACAAGTGCGGTGATGTCACCTAACTTGTAATTCATTCTCTCTTCCTCCCTTGATATGCACATGAATGGGAGGAAGAGTCTGCAGGAGCCAGAACCTTGCACCTGCCATCCACTGATCACAGTTGCAATGCTTTACTGGTTCCAGTGCAATAAATGCTAATTTTTTTCTTTTATGAAAAAGAAGGGAAGAATTTCCCTTTAATAATGATATATGTATATACTATAATGGCTTCTGACACCTCTCTGACTTTCCAATCTGCATAGTTGGTCTCAGTCAGCGGCTCAGCAAGTAGTGAAGCCAGTGGATAAGCACCATGACCAACCTAATCGGTCTGCATTCTGGACAACAACTGTCCTGGATCCCCTTCAAAGGACTATTCCTGAAAGCAGCTTATTTGATTGGCAGCTGTAAAGGAAGAGCGCTTTGCCGCGAGAGCCCTGGTCATGTCACTTCTTTATATTGTACCGGCATGTGTTGTGCCGGGGGGGAACATCACACCAAATGAACATAGTGACACACGCAGGTCTTACACATCTGCGGATTACATTCGCTTTTAAGAATTCAGATTCAAACTTTCTACTTTGCATCTCATTGTCCTGTAGGGCAACCACCGGCAAAACTGATTAGCTTTTTTTGCTCCGCTTATCTTAATCTAAATACATTAAAAGAAAAAGGATTTTATTTTCTTTCTCCGGAATGATAAATTGGCTTCTTTGCAATTTTTCTGTTTAGCGTCGAGGCGTGTTTTATCGATCCGCTTTCTCCCATTTGCTTGAGTAAATGCAGATTCTGCTGATAGAGAGGCAGAAGGATTGTTCTTAAAGCTGCACTCCAGGGGAAATTTTAAAACGAGCCTTGTAGAGGGGCTTCCCCCGGCATTGCAAGGGATAAACGCTAGTTTATTTTGTCTAGGGTACCATTTAAAGCAAATTCAGAATCCGATTTATTTGGCCAAGTATGTACAACATGCGAAGAACATGTTTCCAGTTTAATAATATAACTATCAATGTGCTTACACATTAATCTTCTACAGTATGTTCTGTGTATACTGTGTATACTTGGCCAAATAACGCTGGTTCTGATTTACTTACTTTACCCCTTGCTCCCCAGGCAGTTGGCGCTCTCCTCTTTCCTTTGATGCTTCATGCTTGGATGGACCCTTGACCTCTTTGTCCTCACTTATTGCTGGTCCTACATTGTACACAATGGCATCAACCGAAACAGGTATCCCCATTGAAAGATATACCTTCTACTCTCAATTCAAACTCCGGGGGTAACCTCATTGAAAGATATTCCTTCTACCCTCAATTCAAACACCGGGGGTATCCTCATTGAAAGATATCCCTTCTACCCTTAATTCAAACACGGGGGGTATCCTCATTGAAAGTTATCCCTTCTACCCTCAATTCAATCTCTGGGGGTATCCTCATTGAAAGTTATCCCTTCTACCCTCAATTCAATCTCTGGGGGTATCCTCATTGAAAGTTATCCCTTCTACCCTCAATTCAAACTCTGGAGGTATCCTCATTGAAGGATATCCCTTCTACCCTCAATTAAAACTCCGGATGTATCCTCATTGAAAGATATCCCTTCTACCCTCCAGTTGTGGTGAAACTGCAAATCCAATGATTCACCTCTCTCTGGGAATCATGCCTGTCGCTGTGAGAATCTTGCAATGCCTAATGGGATTTGTAGTTCCACCACAGCTGGAGTTTGACCACCTCTGTTCTTACCCTTCCCTACTGCATCTAAAACTTAGAAAAAAAGCTTTGGCTAGATTTATACTTTAAAGCCCAACTCCAGTAATTGCTCAAAAAAGTCCACTACAAGGGTTAAGTGCTCATTGAGTCTAGGGTAAGGGTGGCAAATTCTGGCCCTCCAGCTGTTGTGGAACTGCAATTCCCATGAGGCACTGCAAGACTGACAGTTGCATGACTCCCATGTTGCAGAGCCATGTTGGGATTTATAGTAAAAGCACAGCTGAAGGGCCAGAGTTGCCCAACCCTGGTCTAGGCGGTAGAAGAATAAAAAATACTTAGCTTATTCCTTGTCTATCAGGCTCTTGCCATTGGTGCAATCATTTGGGAAGGGGAAATCCCTTCCCTAAGACCAAGGCGCACTGCGACATCCTCAAGTACAATGCAGGCCCAATAGCCATGCATTGTAAGCAAGAAGGGCAAGGGGCTGCCAACAACGCATAGCGTCAGAGAGAAGAGGATTGAGAGCAAGGTACACGGCAATTATTATAACTTGTAGGTCAGCCTCTAGACTTACTGGACATTTGTCCATAACGACTCCAGTTTAAGATGCAGGATTTCTGGATTCTTGAGCTGTATCACTCTCAGTAGACCTGCCAACAAATATATGGCCACTTGACCATCGCATTACTTCTTATAACACTTTGAATAAACTCTTTATTTTTATTTTTTTTTGGCCTCAGCCAACAAAATTCCCATCTTCTGCATCTTACTTATTCTTGTTTTCTCTTTAAAAAGTAATTCATTCTGAAAACAGCTGCCGGAGAAACATTATTATCAGTTAATAACAAGTGAGATGATAAATGTCATTCCCCAGTCTTCAGTGTCAATTATCCTTGTTGTAAAATATTATTCGCACCGCACGACCCTTATGAGGACGCCACGGCGGCCTGTTTCGGAGTTCAGCAACTGCACGCTGTTATGGCTTACAGTATAATTACTTTCACTTCAAACACATGGAGATGAGGTGGCTGATTCAGGTCAGGAGACTGCCATATTGTCGAATTACACAGAATCTTCTGCTTCACAAACCTTTACGATAAAGACCCTATTAGGGGAAATATCCAGATTATATCAACAGTCATTTAAATTGAACAATGTGCAAAAACAAAGATAGCCGAAGAGAGGTAATAAGCTGGGAATATATTAAAGCAGACCAGAATTGAAATACGTGAGAAAATTCATATGTGTGTAGACATAAAGAATAAAAATAAAAAAAACATCAAGCACAGAAGAAATTAAAACAATAGGAGATAAAGAGAGAGGACATTGGTAAAAAAATAAAATAAAGATAATAGAAAGAGTTATGTTGATAGAATGGATATTATTGTACTATTAAAGTGTCAGCGGGGTCAGTGCACTTGCTTCTCATGTCTCTCAGTTGCCCGTATGTTACTTCTTGGTAGTGGAACCTTATGATGTCTTTCCTAATAACATTGGCAAGGAGCCCCAGTTGTACTTGCCTGGCAGGTAAAATACTGAGCTACGTCACTGCTCACCTGCATACATGCTGCTGTATCCTAACTGTATGTCTCAATCGTTGGTGCCAGTGGGAGTTAAATAAGCCCCATATCATTGAGGTCAGTAGGAGTAAAATAAGCTCCATTGTTCGTGTTAGTGGGAGTAAAATAGATCCCATAATTAGGGTCAGTGGAAGTAAGCTAAGCACATCATTGGTGTCAGTGGGAGGACAATAAGCCCCATTATTGGTGTCAGTGGGGGTACAATAGGTCCCATTATTGGGACCAGTGGGAGTAGAGTAAGCCCCAATTATTGGTGTCAATGTGAGTAAAATAGTTTCTATCATTTATGTCGGTAGTAGTAAAATAAGCCCCATTGGTGTTAGATGGAGTAAAGTAAACCCAATTATTGGTGTCAGTGGAAGTAAAGCAAGCCCCATCAATGGTGTCAGTGGGAGGAAAATAAGTCCCATCATTGGTGTCAATGGGAGGAAAATAAGTCCCATCATTGGTGTCAGTGGGGGTAAAATAGGTCTCATCATTAGGGTCGGTGGGGGGAAAATAGGTCACATCCTTAGGGTCAGTGGAAGTAAGATGAGCCTCATTATTGGTGTCAGTGGAAGTAAGATAAGCCCCATCATTGGTGTCAGTCGGAGGAAAATACGCCCCATTATTGGTGTCAGTGGGAGGAAAATAAGCCTCATCATTGGTGTCAGTGGGGATAAAATAGGTCTCATCATTAGGGTCAGTGGAAGTAAGATAAGCCCCGTCATTGGTGTCAGTAGGAGGAAAATAAGCTCCATCATTGGTGTCAGTAGTAAGAAAATAAGCCCCATTTTTAAATAAGTCCCATCATTGGGGCCAGTGGGAGTAACGTAAGCCCCAAGTCATTAGTGTCAATGAGAGTAAAATAAGCCCTATCATGGTTCCAGTGAGATTCTAATAAGTCTCATATTGCTGGTGACAGTTGAATTAAAATAATCCTATGATTACCTTGGTGTCTACATACCTGACCGCACACTATCCTGCCACCCCACCCAACAGTGCCATTATAAACTTCAGTGTCAAAGCGTTCCAACACTTTGCACTCTGCTGTGCGGCCACTCATGGGCCACCAGTTGGACAGCTCTGGCATAGGTTAAGGTAAGAGTTCAGTATCAATGGTTTGACATGCCCATAGAATACATTCTTGATGACTCAGAACACAGTTTTTAGAAATACATTTAGCATCTCTGTACCTTTCTACCCTTCTTTGTCTTTAGATCCCATATATCAAATATACTGTGTGTATACTTTTGGGCACATGACCAAAATGAAGCTCCTAAATGTTAACTAACCATACTTCATACCCATCTTCCACTCACCCCAAGGAATTGTGCTTATAAGCTCTAAATATTTAATAGCTGTGCCTGTTCGAACCCCCGGGTCTGTCTCTTTAATGATAAGCATTTATATTAAGTGAACTTTAATTACTTAATAATTATACCTTCTAAAGGGGGGAAGGATGGGGAGTCCCGATAGGCTCCCGTCAACACCCCGGGCCTAGTCGCAGCACTGTGCAAAGTTTCCAGATTAGAATTGATTTCCAGGTATGAAATAATACATTGCAGAACCGTCTGCAAAACAAACCTCCCGCGGGAATGGAGGCATGAGAGCAAATTGAAAGAGATTTCACTTCGAAAACCAAGACTCTTTTTTTTAATGTTGTTTTAAAGGGGAGTTAAAACTTCTACAGTGTTGTCATCACATGATACCAAAATGTCAAAGAGATCGTGTTGTAAAGTAAATGAGGCTACAAGGAGCTATGGGATGAAATGTGGACCGGATGAACCATTCGATTGATTTCTGCAGCCTTGTGACCAACCCAATTGGGTTGATTCGAGTTTCCTCTGCCCCTTGTAGCCTACACTGAGAGATATAAAGAAGGCATAAAAGACACTGTGGTCCAGCAGACTGATTGATCACTGCTTTCTGAGAACAGTGTGATCTCAGCAACCTATCAGCTGTCCAAGCTTTCCCCTTAGAGGCAGGAAGGAATGTATCTCAACTATGTTTCTTCTTGATGTACTCATCTCAGTTTTCCTGCCCTTCAGCACTATAAACCCATTCTGACCCCGAATTTGAGGGGTCATTTAGAGCAGTGGCTCTCAACTTGGGTAACCTCAGGACCCACATTTGTCCTTGGTCATTAAATCGCACCACACTAAAACGCACGGCATTGCGTTACCACACATTCTGGTGCGGGTGATCGAACTGTGGGTGGGAGGTGAGTTTGGGGTACCATTCAAATGAATGGCAACACAACGTACCTCCCACACCAGAACCAGAAGTCCAGTCTGGGCTGCTGTGATGGAGCACAATCTATACGTGCATTGCTTGTTCAGCTCCCTTGCATGCCCTGTAGAGGTTCCGGGAGCCAGAATGTGACATCACTCCGGTCCAGGCACCTCTACAGGGCACGTAAGGGAGCTGTAAGCAATGCAAGTATGGATGGAGATCCCTCGCGGCCATACCCCGAGCCCACCCCACCTCAAGCTAACACTGTGCCAGGCAAAATATTTTGAATGACTGCTTGGCGCGAGAACTGACAGTGCTGCGCTAGGGGAAGCTGAGGTGCCTCTCAGAAAAGTGGAAGAAACATGGTGACCCACTGAACATGGGGTCGCGACCCACCAGTTGAGAACTA
>NW_017306887.1:433106-441800 GCF_000935625.1 Nanorana parkeri
TATATATATAATCAGTGTGTTACCTATGCAGTTTAGTCACTAACTTGTAAAGGGGGGAGAGGGGAGGGAGCTTGAGTATATTTCCAGTAATTACATGCTGTAGGCTACTATTGTAACAATAGCTTAAAGGTAAATCTTTAACAATTGTACGTGCATGCTGTTCCATATTTTCCTCATTGTGTTCTATTCATATAGGCTGCAATATGCCCCTTTAATTCAGTGCTTTTGCCTGTAGCACTTTCGCCACAACATGTCATCAGTATTCCGGGTTGAATAATGCCCAACATCACTTGAACCGAAAGACTTAGGAGATACAGTTAGTGCAAGGCCTCATGGGCTCATCCCCATAAGGAGGCGTGACCACATCTCCCACACTCCCTGCATGTGCAGTAATCCAGTGTAAACGTTCCTCTGTGCAGGAGCTTCCTGTAATAAAGACTGCTTACTGCTGCTCACTCTCCTTATGCAGGGTGGTCTTGTCTCAGTCCCCTCCTTTAACAAAGACTGGTCACTGCTGCTCTCTCTCCTTATGCAGGGTGGTATTGTCTCTGCCCCCTCCTGTAATAAAGACTGATTGCTGCTCTCTGTTCTCATCCAGGGTTACTGGTCTTTTCTCCGCCCCCTCCTGTAGTTTCATGCAGTGGATGTGACCTGCTGGGTCCCTCCCATAGCTCTGGTCTCTGCACAGGTTATGTGCAGCACAGTGATGATGCCACTGCTACTTTTACAAGTAAATGTTTGGGGTTTCCAAAAGCATGTGATGGCAGAACATGGATATGTAATGACCTAAAAATGCAGATTGAATTCAGAACTCCGGGTCTGCCTGCTTGTTTTGGGTCAGTGATTCAGCAAGAGAGCCCAATGGCGTCCTACATACGTCCTCCCCTTTTAACAGGTTGAGCAGGGGTTGGTCAGAATACCTGAGAAGAGTTGACTGTATTATTCATTTATGGTTTGGAAGAATGCAGAACGCCGAGCTCGGGGGTTTACACTTTAATAACACAGGACAGATTTGGCTGCTTAATTGTCGGCATTCATTTCACAGTTATTATAGAATCAAAGAAAAGGTGTTAGTATTAGCAACATTATGAGAAACGTGCTACGCATTCCAAAAATCGAATTCTCATGCTTCTCCTTTTGTCTCTGGAATGCATCTAGTGGCTAATCTATGAATCCCTTGATTTATTGCCTATCATCTACATTTGCAACACTGAGGTCCCCAGTTTGAATCCAGGTTCAGTCAGGACACTATCTGCATGGAGTTTTTTTTTATGTTCTCCCTCTCAAGTACTCTGGTTTCCTCCCACACTCCAAAGATATGCTGGGAGGTTAATTGGCTTTCTCTCTTAACAGGCCCTAGTGTGTGTATATGGGATTGGGGACCTTTGATTGTAAGCTCCTCGAGGACAGGGGCTGATGTGAATTAACAGTACGCAAAGCACTGCATAAACTGATGACTCTATATAATACCTGTAATAAATAAATAAAATAAATAATGTTACACCCATTTATAGGGTGAAACATGATTACATGTACAGTATGTTAAAAGAGGACTATGGGGTAAGTGTTTTTCCCATAGTTCTCTTAAGGGTCACAGGAGACAAATATACTAACCTCCTCCCGTGACCCAAAGCTCAGTATATCGCGAGCATCCGTGGTGGATCCCCGCTGTACCCGCCCCCTCCCTCATCCGTTCCTCCAGTCAGCGCTGGAGGATCGGAGAGGGGAGGGGGGAATCCCTGCAGGGAGTGGTGACTGCCAATCACCGCCCTCGGCAGGCAGATGATCGCGAAGTGAGCGAGTGACGGTATGTGTTCGCTCACGATCTATTGAGCCCACATGTGACAATGAAGCTGTCACACGTCGGCTCAAACTATGAGGATGTGTGATTTTCACTCACCTCATAGTTCTCCTTTAAGTGATGCACCTTCCCTCACTTTGTCCTTTTAACGGCACATTGCCATTGTTCGGAATAGATGGCAGCCTGCATATGAACCTGCTCCAAAGAAACAACTAGAAAGGTAGAAAATATTTTATAAAAAATATTTGTACGTATGCTGTAAATGGTAACACATAATAATCATATAGTAGGGGGTCTCTCAAATTTGACTGCAAAAGTGAAAATGTGCTTTAAGCCCATACAGTGTAAGCTCCACTCTGCTTTCTGCATCAACAATTTCATTCAGAATTTCAAAGTAATTTTCAATCTGAATTGGTTACTGTGAAAAATATCTTAGTGCGGGCAACTATTTATATTTTGATGTTGGAAGCAGTGAGGAGGATGTTCCAGAATCAGCAGATTAAAAGAGAACTAAAGCCATACCATTTACTTTTTGTGTGTTTTGTTTTAGCCCTCTTTTGAATCACAGGAGTAGATTTACTAATGAACTCCTGTGACCCAAAGTCAACATCTAGTGGGCTACTGCTCGCCATTTGCTGACAATATTGTCGGGATGCACCTCTACTGGCTGATTGATGGTGGGTATTACCCCAATGAGTGCTGGTGGAACAGAGAGGGGAGGAGGGAATTCTTGCGGGAAACAGTAACTGGCAGTCAGTTGCAGGGAGAAGCCATGACCTGTGAGATCAGTGGGTTGTGATCACTCAGCCCTCGATCTATAGAGCCGGCATGTGAATCCTGCAGTATCACACACCGGCTCTATTATTTGGAAGGGTACATTTTACTCTCCCAATACTTCTTCGTTAGCTTTGGATAGAGTAAGGGAGGTTTATAACCACTATAGCCCCTGTCAGCTATTTTTGCCATCTGTGTCCTATTGGGGAGATTTCCCCTCACTTCCTGTCCAATAACCAATAACAGGAAGTGAGAGGAAATCACTCCAAAGTAAGGTAAATCCCTGGTGGTCACCAGAAAGAGTGTCTCCATTGGAAGATGTCCCATCTATTCCTGTTCTGATGACCACTCACAATGTGGGTTTGTCTTTCACTTTTAGTGATAACATTCACCAGGACAAATAGAGAAGGTGAATCGTCCTAATGGAAACACAGACAGCAATAAAAACCTGGCTGGTGTTCTAATCCCTCTCCATTGTATCCAAAAAAAAGTCTTAGCTTCAGTTGCAATTTAAGTTTAAAGTTTCGGCTTTGGCTGGACTGTTCCCTTTAATTATCCCGGGGCTCTCTTTTTATTAGAGCAAGCACTGTGTTACTTACATATACACTAAATGTCAAACCATAACAGCAATTGCATTTCACGGAGCAGATGAAAGCGTTAATACTGAACACAAGAAAATATAACATGAAAAAAACAAAATCCATGACTGCTGAAATGCTGAGCCCAGGGGCAGAACACACATTTTGTTTGTTTTAGAGGCGTAATGGAGTGAAAATAAGTTGAATGACTGATTTGGTAATACGTAAATGGTAGCCTGACAGAGGGATTTACACGCTGGTGCTCTGGGATGCAGGTTCTGTATGCGTTCTGCATATAGAGTTACAGCTCCCGGCAAACACTTGTGATACACCAAGAAGCTTGTATCTTCCGTGCTAGTTATCTATAGAAGTCTCATGGCCGATTCCTTGGTCATGCAGAGCTGTTTCCAAGTCTCCTGTATTATGCTTCAAGTTCTGTATAATTGGTGCTCACACTGTCCTTCCTTCTGGAGGGGGGCTACTTTTGTTCCCCATGGGCCCTGTTTGTGTTGTCAAGTAGTCACCGCTCCAAGCTCGCTCCCGTGATGGACTACATTCTCAATACAAATCAGTAAACTAAACATGAGATTATAGTTCATCACAGGAGGGAGCTTGGAGCGGTGGCTACTTTACAACACACACAAAGACGATAGGGAACAACTCACTCCTGTGATGGACTACAACAGGGGTCGGCAACCCCCGGCACGCGTGCCCGGCTTGGCACGCGAGGCCACATCGGCTGGCACGCAAACTAATTTTTTTGCATTTGAGAGCTTGCTCGAGCCGGCTGTCAGATTGAAGTCCCACCCACCTCCCTGACGTGACCAGTTGACGTTCGTGCGCGGAGCCGCACTGAGGAGGCCCTCGACGGTCGGCTCGAGGTCCTGCCTGGCGGATTCTTTACCTGCAGCACGCAGGACCGAAGGAGGAGAATCGCTCACCCGCCTGCCGGAGACTACTGTGCATTTTATTTTTGCCTAGACTGAGGCTCATCTTCTATAGAGATCCGATTGCAAAATTCTTACTGTATAGCGAAGGGGACAACCTCGGAAACTCCAGCTAAGATAGAACTACAAGTCCCATGAGCCATTGCAAGACTCTGACAGCCACAGGCATGACTCCCAGAGGCAGAGGGATGGTGACATTTGTTTCATCACAGCCGGAGTGCTGAGGTTTCCTACTGTGGCTGTATAGCAAGTGCTGTAGCAAAGTGAGAGGCTGCAGCAGAGGTTGTGTTAGGCCCCTTTCACACGGGCTGATCAGGAGATGATCCGTGGTTGGATCCCTTCCTGATCACAGCTGTACGGAGCGCATTTCACCTCTGTAACATACGTGTCCGTCCAGTTTTTTTTCTCCATCCTGTGATGGTGGAAACAATTGGAACTGCCCGACCCCATGTCAGTCTATGGGGAATTAGATGTAAACAGACATGTGTCTGTTTACATCAGATTACCCCCAATCTGGCACAATCAGGTCCGGCGAAATGGATCCGTTTGTTCTTCCGGACCTGGATGGAGTCAGGGGCTAAGCAGGTGTAAATGGACACCAGAGCCACGGTTTTGTTTGCCTTTATATACTCAGGGCCGGTGCTGCCACTAGGCAAATAAGGCAGGCGCCTAGGGCGCACTGCTGACTAGGGCATAAATTGAAAAACACATCTGATTGGCCAGAAAAGGCACATGTCCCATTCAGTTTAGTTTTTGAACGAAATCCGGAGGGGATTCGGAAACGGACATTCGGATTCAGAAACATTCGGATGCTTTGGGATTCAGAAATTCGGATGTGTCCAAATTCGGAAAATTTGTCCGAATTTGGATTCGGAACGAAACGAATCGCACATGTCTAGTACAATCCTACTGCCCTCCTGCTTATCCATTATGGGGATTTGTGTGCTTCTTCTGCAGCAGATTCTAAATAACGATTGCAATTTGACTTTCTCCCTTGTTTAGCTCTCTCATTGCTGTTGCTGTCACTGTGTTTTTTATTATTTCTGTAAAGATGATCATACTTTTGAAAAAGTTGATAAGCCAAATTCAAGCCTAAAATCCACTTCAAAGGTACAATCTAGTCAAGACCGGATAGCAAACCTTCAGATGCACAGAAACAGAATAGCCTACCTGCTAACTTTTTCATCCAGACACTGCTTTACTTCACCAGTCCATATAAGCCCATTGTGTCTGTAATCTGATGATTCTGGAGCACCTCTGCTGGTGATGCCGATTCCTAGCACTAAACATTTTCTTATAGTCACGAATCACATTTAAACCTGTTTTGGAAGTTTAAAAGGGATTGGTAATGCAGCAGAAAGAAAAAAAGTTACAAATAACAGAATTGAATTACTACAATCCTACCGCCCTCCTGCTGACCCTCTATGGGGCCGCGTGTGCTTATTCTGCAGCACATTTCATAGTAACCATATTAAAGGTAAACTGAGTCATTGCTCTGACATTAGCACAGTTGCTTTCTTTACTGCTTGGCTTAGGTAGCTGAATTTTACTCCTTGAATGGGATTGCTATTTAAAGGAGAACTATGAGATGAGTGATTTCCACTCACCTCATAGTTCTAGCCGACCTGTGACAATAAGACTGTCACAGGTCGGCTCAGTAGATCAGGAGATGAGCGAACACATACCAGGTTCGCTCACCTCTCGATCCTGTCACGGCTCTCTGCCGTGACAGGGGAGGGGCTGGATTCCCCTCTCCCCGCTCCGATCTGCCAGCGCTGACTGGCGGAACGGACAGGGAGGGGGCGGGTACAGCTGGCTCTGCCTCTAGATAGGCAGAGCCAGCTGTCACTTACGCAGCTGGGCGGATCCCGTCATCTACGTCGGGATCCGCTCCGGCGTCTCAGTATACCGCGAGCTGTAGCTCGCGGTATACTGAGCTTAGGGTAACGGGAGGACGCTAGTATGTGTCCTCCCGTTACCCTAAGGAGAACTATGGGGAAAAACACTGACCCCATAGTTCTCCTTTAAAGTAGAACCCAAGGCAAAACTCAGGCAACTAACATTTTCAGAAGGATAGGTCAGCAGCGGCATCCCCCATAGTATACCAGTACAGACTTTTCCCCAACATTCTTCTCATTTTTATTATTAAACAGGATTTATATAGTGTCAACAGTTTGCACAGCGCTGTACAAAGTGGTGGAAGACAGTACAGTTGCAATACAATATCAATATAGAAGGGTTAGGAGGGCCCTGCTCATAAGAGCTTACAATCTAGTAAGAGGGGTCGGCTGATATAAAAGGTAATTGTATGGGATGAGCTCTTGGAAGAAGTAAAAGAGCAGTTATTATGTTGAGATGGGATAGGCTTCCCTGAAGAGATGAGTTTTCAAGGATCGCCTAAAAGTGGACACAGTAGGAGATAAGAGGCAGATTGGGCAAGGGAATTGCAGAGGATGGGAGAGGCTCTGGAGATTTCTGGAAGCAAATATAGGAGGAGGTGAAGAGGGAGCTAGAGAACAGAGGTCTTGAGAGGAGCGGAGAGGACGGTTTGGGTGATATTTTGAGATGAGGTGGGTGATGTAGCCAGGGGCAGAGTTGTAGATGGCTTTGTATGTTGTTGTTAATATTTTCAATTGTATTCAGTGGGCAAGTGGGAGTCAGTGGAGGGATTAACTGAGAGGGGTGGACACTGACCTATTAGTAAGGTGGATGAGTCTGGCAGTAGCATTTATGATAGACTGAAGGGGGGATAGCCTGTGTAGAGGTTGGCTAACAAGGAGGGAGTTACAGTAGTCGAGGTGAGAGATTACAAGGGTGTGAATTAGAAGCTATGTGATGTTGTTTGTTAAAAAAAGGGCACATTTTGGAAATGTTACGGAGGTTGAATCAGCAAGATTTGTATAGTGATTGGATGTGGGGCTGAAAGGAGAGGTCAGAACTGAAGATTACACCAAGCACTCCGATGTGAGGAGTGGAGTTGATCGTTGTGATATTGATGGAGAAGTAGGAGGGGGCACAGAGATGAGGAAATATTATAAGCTCAGTTTTGGACAGATTGAGTTTGAGGAAGCAGAGTGACATCCATGATGATATGTCAGCGAGTAGATTAGTGATACATGATGAGACAGAAGGGGAGAGTTGAGGAGTGAAGAGATAGATTTGGGTGTCATCAGCATAAAGAGGGTATTGGAAGCCGTGGGAGGTTATCAGCTGATCCATGGAGGAGGTGTAACTAGAGAATAGAAGCAGCCCAAGGACAGAGCCCTTGGGGACCCCCAAGGAAAGAGGAGTAGAGGAGGTAGAGTTGTAGGTGACACTGAAGGTATGCTGAGATAGGGCAAAAGCCAGATTGACAGGGCCCAAGGAGGTTGTTAATGGTTAGGTGGGTGGCTCAGGCAGTTGTAGACTGGGACTCAAAAAGTTTGGAGGTACATGGGAGCAAGGAGATGTGTATTAAACTGTTCAGACCAGTGGGGTCCATTGAGGGCTGAGATAACATTTGATATCAGCACTTATAATGGTCTATTATTCTTCTTAATTTTGTTTTTCATCTTTTGACATGCAAAGGTGAACTCGCTTTTTAAATGTTTTTTTTTCTTTCTTAAATCTTGTCTCATCAGCGTCGACTCCGAACGGGCGCAGATAAGAAAATGGCAAATTGATTTTCTTGAGCGCAGCTGAGTCACTATAGATTCCCAATACAAGGATTTATCTTGGTGATTGCTAATTACATTTCTTCTCTAATATCTGAGTTTCCACCCTATGAACACAGAGGGACTGATGCGTCCTTGCGGCGCGGTTGCCTTGTGCCGTCTCCGCTATCTGAATATCATTTGTCTGCATTGCATGAAACAGGCCCCTTGCGCATACCAGTACGGTGCACAAACGCAATTATTGGCAAAGCGCAGTGTTTTACATGATAAGTGCTTTGTAATTGCAAACATGCCTCTATATCAATCAATCTGAATCTTTTTCCAATTAATGTGTATTTTTACAGAAACTCAATGAATCTTTTTATTAGCTTACAAAAAAAGTTGGAATGCACTCTTGAATAATACCAGAAAAAAAGCAAAACAAAAAACACACACACTCTGAGAACAGTGCGGTGCCAAGTTGTGGCCTGAGGGCCACATGCAGCATTTTTATACTTATGGTGTGATCCTCGATTCCAGCAGCCAGAAGTGAGAGCATTGACTTAGGAAAGGAGCTTGACTGCTGAGAATCATAGTTAAACATAGTTAAACACTTCTTTTACGTTGAAACTGCTTTCTGTACCTTTTCCCTCCAACCGACATTGAATACTAGACAAATTAACTTTATTGGAAGGGCAAGGCCATAGCTTTATTGACGTTTATCATCATATAAAACATAACTCTCTTTTCTGTTTACATTAACTTGTGCCAGTCACGGATAAACCTTGAGCAGCCAAACTATAACACAATGCAGAAAATCTGTCTTCACCATCAGTTCTAGACAGATGTCCAACTATCAAAGAATTTCAGCATTGTTAACGTGGTAACCGATTTAGCTGGCAAGGTTGAAAACATGCCAACAAAGCTGTGACAAGTGTACGGGAGGGGGGGCGGGGATGTCC
>NW_017306887.1:442070-450450 GCF_000935625.1 Nanorana parkeri
TTTGTCTTTGTAAGCTATCCCCCAAATAATTGATTATACAGGAGGTCAAGGGATCTGCCATTAATGTCTGATCTATAGCAGTTTTATTTATCATATCCCTAGTCTCTAACATTCTTCTGCAGCATATCTCCAGCCTTCATCTACACCTGTCACCAATCTTTGGCCATCGTAGCAGTGACACCAGTCTCTGACCATCTGCAACAGTGTCACCAGTCTCTCGCCATCTCCAACAGGGCCACCAGTGTCTGGGCATCCTCAGCAGTGTCACCGGTCTCTGGCCATCTCCAACAATGTCGCTAGACTCTGACCATCCCCAGCAGGATCACCAGTCCCTGACCATCTCTAGCAGTGTCACCAGTCCCTGTCTATCTTCAACAGTGTCACGAGTCCCTGACCAGCTCCAACAGTCTCAGCAGTCCCATCTCCTACTGTGTCACTAGTCTCTGACAATCCAATATAGCACTACAAATACTGCATATTATGTGCAGCACTCTAGGGATGCCCCCTATATCTACAAAGCTGACCACCACTGGTGTAGTCTAACTGCAGCTCCTCTCTTCCAACAAATGCCTGACTGTTATGCTGGTCTGATTGCTTCAGTATGTTTTTATTCAGGCTTCATTCACACAGGTTAATTAGGCCAGACCACAAAGCCATCTTTTGGGAGGGGTAATGCGAATATCATAATTCCTTGGTGGGTGGATGTCAGTCTAGAGCAGTGGGTGCTCCTCAGCAGACTGTATTGCCTTGTAGACTACCCTAGGTAACTCCCGTGTGTAAAACGGAGTCTCCATGATTGAAAGAACTGTAGTAAAATGAATGGGCCAGGCCAGATGTCGGATGTCCCCCAGGCATGAAATTAGGTAGGTTCCATCTGGCTTGCTGCAGCTTCTCACAGGAGTTCACAGTGTGTGCAGTGAAATCAGAGTAAGCCTAAAGTAAGACTAAAGGAAAGGCTGAAGTTGAGCTTAAATTGTTTAGAGATATCAGTGTCTCCTAAAAGGAAAAAATAATTAAAACATTTTGTAATCTACACACACCTATCAGACAAAGACATAGCAATGGGAATTTTGTGGGTTTAACCCCTTTATGTTCTATTTTCAGGTCCGCTGAGGTTCCTGTCCCAGACGGAATCGGTCACGTCTTTCCTGGGCGATACAGTTTTACTGAAGTGTGAAATAGTTGGTGAGCCCATGCCCACTATACACTGGCAGAAGAATCAAGAAGACCTGGTGCTGATTCCTGGTGATACCCGTGTGCTGGTTCTGCCTTCAGGTACACTTCAGATAAGTCGGCTTCAAGCAGGAGATGCTGGACTCTACAGATGCTTGGCCAAAAACCCCGGTAGCTCCAGGACGGGGAATGAGGCTGAAATTCGCCTTTTATCCGGTGAGCTTACTTTCAGAATTTTTTATGTGCTTAATTTTGGATAAATAGTAACTTTTAATGCTATGATGATTTTCTTTCATGTGGTGTGGACTTGATACAGTAAACAGAAGACTTGATTGTGAAAGTATTTTGGGGATTTTTTTTAATTGTCTTTAATCTGTTCCCACCAGGCTTTCAGCCCAGTGGTGTCAGTCACAACTAGAGCTTAGCTCTGGTTTGATCTGAACCTGAGTTCTTCCGAACCCAGAAAGAAGCTATCAGCTGTGACTAGGGCATTCCTTGCCCCGCAGCTGAATGCAAACAAAGGAGCAGGATGCTGGTGACATCCTTGAACTTATAAGACCACATGGCCATATTAGATTTGTTTGACATATTAGGTCAATCATATTGACCTAATATGGTCATGTGTCCATATAAGATCAATGATGTCCCACAACATCCTGCCCATTTATTTAAGTGCACCTGTGAGGCTGGAATGTCTTGGCCACAGCTGACTGGGCTGGCGCTGACAACTTCCTTCCTGAGTTTGAATAAACTCAGGTTCGGACCAAACCCAAGCTCATTCCCAGTCACAAACAACTCTTCTTTAACCTAACCTCCCTGAGCTGCCATGGTAAAAGCTTCCATCCCTTATTTAGCCATCCTTTAAAGTGACTATGATGCTCATGTTTGATTCCCTTGACATTATCTAGAAGGAAGTTCCTCCAAAGTCCAACAATATACCTCATATATTTTTCAAATTATGACATCACTCTTTCTGTTGTGCATTCTTCTACTGGCTTATTGACTCAAAGTATTAAAATCAAGGGCAGCCGAGCAGCTAGCATTTTCAAACAATGATCAGCAATGGTGGCCCATGTATTTTTCTCAGTAGTGCTTCCTTTAACTAGGGTCAAAGTGCTGCTATTGTGTGGGCCAACAGATGCTAAGCTCCGTTGGAGTCAGGGACTAACTAGGATGGTTCAGTGGTCTCTATAAAATATCTAGGAGTATGTTGGCACTGCATAAATTACTCTAATTAGTAAATTAGAATAATAGGAAAATCTTTATTTGCAAATTTTTACAGAAATGTCGCAATTTGTGCGAGAAAGAAACGAAAAGATTGCATGTAAGTTGGATGCATTAAGTAAACACACTAGTGCGCTAAGCAGTTGGGTGGTGCTGGATAGATCATTTGTCACAATTTGCAATTTTGCACAGAATTTTCTTGCCACAACCCTGTGTCACCAATAGTTTGTCGGGCCCAGTGTGTCACTACAGGCAGTTGACAGTTAAAACAAGTTGTAGTGTCAAGCTGAGAGCAACGATGGGGCAGATATAACCCTTACGTAACCCTGTTCTGTTTAAAATTGAATATCAACATTTTTGCAATAACCGTGACTTGTTCTCTTTAAATATAACTTAAACTCCCGTACATGACACTGGGGGGAATGCAGACTGCAAATAGCATAGTCACTTTCTGTAATTCTCTGTAAATTCTGGACCAACCACCGTCTTTTCTTAAAAATAGTCCCCGAAGCACAGCGCTGGCTAAACCTTTATCCGGCCCGTCAGTCTCCCAGCATGCTCCACCTAGCAGGCCCACTGTTCATACTGCAGCGTAATTAGGAGATCTTGCATTAGGTGTCTTGTTTGCAAACTATTTGTGTTTTGTTAAACAATAGAGATTTATCACCACCGCTCGTGCTGGAAATGACTGATCTTCCTAAAGCTATCACGTTCGGTATAATTTTACCAGACTGGCAGTTTTCCCAGTTGTTTTTTTTTGGGACTTGAAGAAAACTCCTGATGTGAAATCTTGCAGAGCTGACATGATGTACTACCGCCGTGCAACACAAGTATCAGCTGTGTCACACAATAGGAGCAATAATGGCTTATTTATGGGACGATAGATAAATATCAACTCTGGAACGGGGAAATATTTTAGAGTGTTTACCTGAGACAAGCAATAACAAGGCAATAGAATAGCGATCGCATACGGCACCCTTCAATATGAATATTTTAACCAACTAGTGGCAACTGATAACACAGCACAGAACATGGAGGACTACATATTCAGGTGTTTTATGTAAATGGGAAAGTGGATCAATGCTAAAGCTACATGGAAAGTTTGTGTAAGAAGTAGGGTTAGGGTTGCAGGGAACTGTGAAGGTTAGTGTGTGGGTCATTGTGAAGGTTACAGGGAAGGTTAGTATGGGTTATAAGGTAGGTTAGTGTTAGGGTTGTAGCAAAGTGTAAAGGTTAGTGCGATGGCATGGGCATGGTTACAGGGTAGCTTAGTGTTATAGGGAAGGATTATGCTATGGTTATAGGGAAGGGTGGTAATTAGGGTAATAGGGTAGATTAGTGTTAGGGTTACAGGAAAGGTTGGTGAGAAGGTTACAGGGTAGGTCAGCGTTAAAGCTACAGGGTAGGTTAGTGTTATGGTTTCAGGCTTAGTGTGTGGGTCAGTATGATGGTTACAGGGTACGTTAGTTTTAGAGTTACAAGGTAAGTGAGGGAAGTGTAAAGGTTAGTGTGATGGTCATTGGCAAGGTTACAGGATAGGTTAGTGTTAGGGTTACAGGGTACGTTAATGTTATAGGGAAGGTTAGTGCTAGGGTCACAGGGAAGGGTGGTGAGAAGGTTATATAGCAGATTAGTGCTAGGGTTACAGGCTTAGTGTGTGGGTCAGTATGCTTGTTATAGGGTAGCTTAGTGTTAGGGTTACAAGGTAAGTTAGGGTTAGTGAAGTGTAAAGGTTAGTGTGATGGTCATTGGCAAGGTTACAGAGCAGATTAGTGTTAGGGTTACAGGAAAGGTTGGTAAGAAGGTTACAGGGTAGGTTAGTGTTAGGGCTACAGAGAAGGTTAGTGTTAAGGTTGCAGGGTTAGTGTGAGGGTCATTTTGAAGGTTAGGTAAAAGGGTAGGTTAGTGTTAGGATACAGAGTAGGTTAGTGTTAGGGTTACAGGGTATGCAGGGTGTTATAGGGATGGTTAGTGCTAGGGTTACAGGGAAGGTTGGGTAAAAAATAGTGTTAGGCTTACAGGGGAGATTCGTGTGAAGGTTAGTAGTAGGGTTACAGGCAAACTTAGTGTCAGGTTAGTGTTAGGGATATAGGGAAGGATAGTGTCAGCTTAGTGTTAGGGTTACAAGACAGGTTAGTGTGAAGATTAGTATTAGGGTTGCAGGGAAGGTTAGTGTACGATTTAGAGGGTGGCTTAATATTAAAGTTACAGAGAAGGTTAGTGAGAGGGTTATAGGGAAGATTAGTGTCAGGGTTACATGGGAAGTTAGCGTGAGGGTTAATGTTAGGGTTACAGGGAAGGTGAGTATGAGGGTTAGTGCTAGGGTTACAGGAAAGGTTATAGTGAGGATTAGTGTTAGGGCTACCGGGCAGGTTAGTGTAAGGTACAGAGGGAGGCTTAATGTTAGAGTTACAGGGAAGGTTAGTGTTAGGGTTACATGGAAGGTTAGCATCAGGATTAGTGTAAGGTTAGAATGAGTGTTATATTGGGGCTACAAGTAAGGTTAATGTGTGAGTTAGTGGTAGGATTACAGGGAAAGTTATAGTGAGTGTTATAGGAAAGATTAGTGTTAGAGTTACAGGGAAGGTTAATGTGAGGTGTAGAGGGAGGTTTAATGTTAGAGTTACAGGGAAGGTTACTGTGAGGATTAGTGTTGGGGTTACGGGGCAGGTTAGTATGAGGGTTATAGGCAAGATTAGTGTTAGGGTTCCTGGGAAGGTTAATGTGAGGTATAGAGGGAGGCTCAATGTTAGAGTTACAGGGAAGGTTAGTGTAAGGATTAGTGTTAGGGTTACATGTAAGGTTAGAATGAGTGTTTATATTAGCGCTACAAGTAAGGTTAGTGTGAGAGTTAGTGATAGGATTGTAGGGAAGGTTAGTGTGAGGTATAGAGGGAGGCTTAAAGTGACATTAAACCCACAGATTTTTTAACATAAACCAATACTGTAATGTGCGCCTTACTGTAATCCATGGTAGTTTCCCTTCTCTTTGCTGCTCTTCCTTTTAAATCTGTATCTCTTCTCTTGCTGGGGGAGAACTTCCCTTTGCAGCTGAGTGCCTCTTCCTGTAGTGCTGGCTCAGGTTGTGAACCTACACACAGACACTGTGTATCCATTCCTGAGACAAGGCAGTCTGCTGCAAAACAGAAGTTCTGCGCAGCATGAGAAGACATGAGGATTTAAAGGGAAGAGCAGCAAAGAGAAGGGAAACAATCATGGATTACAGTAAGGCACACATTACAGTATTGGTTTATGTTAAAAAATCTGAGGGTTTAATGTCACTTTAATGTTAGAGCTACAGGGAAGGTTAGTGTGAGGATTAGTGTTGGGGTTACAGGGAAGGTTATAGTGAGGGTTATAGGGAAAATTAGTGCTAGGATTACAGGGAAGGTTATAGTGAGGTGTAGAGGGAGGCTTAATATAGAGTTACAGGGAAGGGTAGTGTGAGAATTAGTGTAAGGGTTACAGGTAAGGTTAGAATGAGGGTTTATATTAGCGCTACAAGTAAGGTTAGTGTGAGAGCTAGTGGTAGGATTACAGGGAAGGTTAGTGTGAGGATTAGAGGGAGCACCAGTGTTAGTGTTAAAGGAGAACTACGGGGTTAAGTCTTTTCCCCATAGTTCTCCTTAGGGTAACGGGAGGACACAAACTAGCGTCCTCCCGTCACCATAGGCTCAGTATACCGCGAGCTGTAGCTCGCGGTATACTGAGACGCCGCAGTATACCGCGAGCAGCTGCTCGCGGTATACTGAGACGCGCCGCTGAAGCGGATCCCGACAATTGTGCCGGGATCCGCCCAGCTGCGTGACTGACAGCTGGCTCTGCCTTTCTAAAGGCAGAGCCAGCTGTACACGCCCCCTCCTCGTCCGTTCCGCCAGTCAGCGCTGGCGGATCGGAGGGGGGAATCCAGCCCCTTCCCTGTCACGGCAGAGAGCCGTGACAGGATCGATAGGTGAGCGAACGCCGGTATGTGTTCGCTCACCTCCCGTTCTACTGAGCCGACCTGTGACAGTCTCATTGTCACAGGTCGGCTAGAACTATGAGGTGAGTGAAAATCACTCACCTCATAGTTCTCCTTTAAAGAAAGCTTAGTGTTAGAGTTAGTGTTAGAGTTACAGGAAGCATTAGTGGGAGGGTTCGTGATAGGGGTACAGATTAATTTGGGATAAAAGTTATTGTTACAATATGTGGGTTACGGCGAGGGTAAGTGTGGAGCTTTAGAGTAGGGAATTGCTTTCTGCAGCTCTGCTCTTAACAACACATTGGTCCATTTGGCATTTGATAGAATGAATAGGGTCCTGCAACCCGGCCCTGCCAGCAAACCAAACTTCTAGGATGCCCATTGTCTCACTTATGCAGAGTTGTATCCACCGATAAAATTTCACCATAGCAACACCATCCGCAGTTGTTACCCCGCTCAGCAGTGATTACCTGCCATTTAAACCTCATTCCATCATCGGGAACCTTGTCTATGTTCGCATTTGATGTCTGTTAATCCTCCAATCCGTTATCTCACTTTGGCGAAATTGTCATTCTCCTCGTAGGCGCAGCACACCTTTAAAAGTAGTTTTACCCAGTTTACTTCTGTACCAATTACTGCTGACACACTTGACCTGGCTGACACCACTTACAGTAAATGCAGTGCTCAGTACATCTCTCATCATGCCATTTTCTGCAGGCCCCCGTAAGCTGAGAGCTCAAACACCGCACTTCCATAAAACCCTCACTATAACATGCCCGCGCTTTTTTATTTCTGCACCTTATGTCATTTCTCTTTCATCTGTGGAAATAAGCAGGATTATTGTTCGGCATTACGTTCTGTATGAAAAGAAGTGACTATTATTCGTAGGCTGGTCGTGCCTTTTTAAATGGTTTGATTCATACAGTCAAATCATTGCTATGTATAAATTCACGCCCAACAATAGTGGTAATATGAAAAGAAGCGGCGGCCCCGTCATATAGCCTTGGAACTGCAATGGAAGGGATTTATACAACAAGTTCAAAGAAAGAAGCATTTAGGTGATTTCTAAAATATGTCCTACATATCAAAAACTTACACTTGCAGTGGGGCTACCCCCCGGCACTGCATCTGTTAAGTGCTCATTTTGTCTAGGGGCTGGAATAAAGCTGTTTTACTTACCCGATCCCAGCTCTAGTCACCGCTCACCTCTCTCTCATCCTTCCACTCTGGCTGTGAAATGTCCCTTGCTGTCCTCACGTCTAATAAAAGTCAATGGACCAGCATACAATGATGATGTCAGCGGTCCTTAGACTGCTGTAGCCCAGGGAAGAAGAGGCTGTGGGGACTGGTCTAGCACCCCAGAGGTAGCCAGAATTAGGTAAGTAAAACAGCTTTATTCCAGCCCATAGACCAATATGGTCACTTAATGCGTGCACTGCAGGGGGTAGCCCCATTGCAAGGGTACATTTTTTATTTGCCTGCAGTTTTTCTTTAAAGCTGACCTTTACCCATATCTTTAAAATGACAACAACACACCTTTAGGAATGTTTAGTAATGCCAATCTACAAACACATACTTCTAGATAATTGTTAGCTTTGTATTCTTTGCATTCCTTATTTCTCGTTTCTTCCCCAGTCTTCTGACAGTGGAGATTTCCCAGCAATGTTCTGCTGATGACAAGGCAATCCCAGTGTGCGTGGCTTTGGCAAACTGAAGTCATTTTGCCCTTTCAAAGCAGGAAGTGAATGCTCTGCTCTGTGTAAGTATTTCACAATCACAGCATTTTACACCTGACATGTCTGTTATTATAACTCATCATACATAGAGGGATGCATTAGTAGAATTTGAGTTTTGAGTGTAAAGGTCTGCTTTAAAGCAAACAGTGCGCAATATCCTACAGTTAGTTTTCTTTCTAAAACAGCCACAGCCTCTGTAGAAAAGCCTGCCCCGTGCCAGCTGCTAGAGAGAAGGACCCTTGCTCTTCACGGGGAAGCAGTGGTCTCTCTGCAAAGCTCCTACATGT
>NW_017306887.1:450555-523377 GCF_000935625.1 Nanorana parkeri
GGAATGACTACGGTCAGTACGAACGCAGGAAAAAACATATTTATATTATCACTCAACTTTGACTGTGCTGCTTTACATAGAAGCTATTCAGCCTAATCCCGTAATGAACTGAGGCCATCATAGTGTGGCAGAGCAAGTGGAAGGCTGTGTACCGTGTTTCCCTTCTCCGGCTTATCCACAGTGTGCTCCCTTTTCTTTCAGATAAACCTCTTGCCATTATTTCCTGTGTGCCGCTTATTACACACTATTATTTTTCTTTCTGGCCCGGGCTGTTTTGTTGACCTGATGTTTAAACTCTGGGTTTGCAATTTAAAAATTGTGTACGGATCACTGGGCAATTATGTGATGTGGCTGCGGATATCGGTAAAAGCATTTATAGAGCTAAACATGGTACATTAATCCCGGAGCTGGAGAGATGGTTGCAAAAAACAGCATTGTTCTACGGAATGCCAGGCTGGGCACGGCAGCCCACAGATGGTAAGGGGCTTCTTGG
This sequence comes from Nanorana parkeri, assembly GCF_000935625.1. Classification (NCBI taxonomy): domain Eukaryota; kingdom Metazoa; phylum Chordata; class Amphibia; order Anura; family Dicroglossidae; genus Nanorana; species Nanorana parkeri. The sequence continues at coordinate 451,049 of NW_017306887.1, forward strand.
GCCGGTGTGCATGGTAACAGTGATGGTTTTAAAGAAGTCTGAGAGAGGAAGGCTGACAGAGAGTGTCTTAGGACATTGCCCAACACAACAGTTCTTACCCCACTAGACAGTGATATACAGTATGGTGGTGGTGAGAGGAGTGGAGGGGCTGATCTATGGCTTTTTGTAGTTGGAAAATGGTTATATTTATCCATCTATCTATCTATCTATCTATCTATTGAACTATTCCTGGATGTCCCCGCCTCATTCATGGTTTAATGAGAGCCTGTCTCTATATCTATCTATCTATCTATCTATCTATCTATCTATCTATCTATCTGTCTGTCTGTCTTTTTCTGTCTGTCTGTCCTGGCACTGATTGTACCTGCCTGAATGGAGTGTGACTCTGCTGCAGTGTGGGACAATCAATGAGGGACACTGTAAGTATAAGTGCAGTCCGCCAGCCAAACACTGGGGCTCTCATCGCCAGTGGTGCATGCTGGGACAGGGCATATATACTATGAGGAATTGCCATGTGCTCAGTCTAGTCTGGTTCCAGCCATGTGTTAGTCCTGGTTGGAGTTTTGTCCAGCGTGCCCCTGGGCCTAGGCCTGGAGGTGGGAATACTCTTGTGCAGGAAATGCTTTCTAGGCCTCAAGCCTGGAGGAGGCTTTGCTTCTGATTGAGGAGGAGAACCAGGGAAGCTGATGACTGCTGGAGGTGCCTAGAATAGAGTGGACCTCAAGAGCAAGTCTCTCTTCCGGAAGATTCTGTGTCAATCCTTATTCAACGGTTGCTCTTATACCCAGTGTCAGCGTGTGCCCCTATCGAATCTGCACTGGAATTCTAAAAGGGAATGTTAGATCTGGAGTCTGTCCATTTTTCTCATGGATGTCCTAAGCCCTGAACTTTCTCTCCCTATCCAAGAGTTCTAATAAAAGTTCTTTAGCATCATACTTTTAGCCTGGATCTGAGCTCTGTTGGACACTAGAAGAGGGCGGTTAATACTAGTGGGGCAGCTGGTTGCTAAAATACCCTAGACAGGCTATGGATGGCCCGGGTATTCCAGCGACTTCTTCTGGGGTGAGCACTACACATCTATCTATCCTATCTATCTATCTATCTATCTATCTATCTATCAGTCTGTCCATCTATTATTATGTCCATCCACCTATCCCAGTTATTTCAGCTCATGTCATATTTCATATTATTGATTTGTAACATAATGAAAACCGATTTGTTTGAGTTAGAGAACGGGGTAAGAAGAGCTGGAACTTGTAGAATATCTCTCCATTCAGTATTCCTTCTACCAGGAGTTCTACCACCAGTTCTATCTGTTCTATTTATGCCCTGTATGATCTTTCTATCTGTTGTGAGGCACTGGCTGGTGAGATAGTAAGATGGTGAGGATCTCCAGGGCTTATGACTGATAAGAACAAAACATTGTTTTCTCGCTATCCTAATAAGTTATTTTCTGAGTTCTGGAGCTCGGAGGCTTTGTAGAGCTTTGGGTGGGATGAGGTCTCCATTTCTATGTCCATATCTTACATGGTAGCCAGACCTCATTATTAGTCTACAGGCCTATCTGGTTCAACCTCTGCAGCTCAGTGGAGTGGTCTGGAGGTAAGTTGTGGCTTCTGGGAATGAAGGAAGTTAAGTGAACCTGTTTCATCATGAGGCCTTCATGATGAAGCAGGTATTCACTCTACATTGTAAAAACCTGTGTGGTATTCTATTGTGAACTGATTACATACAAACTGATGAAAAAATAAATAACAACTTTAGAATTCAACCGACCCATGAGATAAGTAAATTAAAATCCTAATTTTGGGTTGTAAAAATGAGCAAACAACAACCAGAAACCATCAGGTGACCACCGCCTCACCGCCTACCAATAAAGACAAAAATAAACCCTTTCAGCTGTTGAGAAATCCTCACGAACATCCCAATCATACGGAGCTAATTAGGCTGATTAGGAGCACAAATGATGTTTTTCACAGTTTGAAAATCATAATGCACACTCTGGGCTTTTTCCTTTTCTAAGAGGAAGTAACCGTTTTTTCTTGTCTGCAGAATCCGGCTTACACCGACAACAAATCTTTCTGCAAAGACCTTCCAACGTAGCTGTTGTGGAAGGACAGGACGCCGTCCTCGAGTGTGCTGTCTCTGGGTACCCGACGCCAACCGTCTTCTGGATGCATGGGGAGGAATTCATCCTGACAAGGCAAGTCTTTTACGTTTTATTGGTTTTATGACAACTCAGACTTCTATAAATGGCAATAAAGGGTAATTCCACTTTCCCAGGTGAATTTGGGGAAATGGAAATACCCCATCCAATCTTCCCTCCGCCGGTGTAGGTGTACTATCTGCACCCTGTACTGCCATATAGAGCATCCCTGCACTCTGGATTTTGGACTTCGTGTGAACTTCATTCTCCCAGCTATACACTGGGCTAGCATTTTATAAATCAGCCCTTATCCTATGTGTTGCAAATTTCGCTCGCAAATGGCGAGTAATCATTGATCAGAGTGGTCACCTGACCTAGCTAACCAATGAGAAGCGCTTCTTGCTAATCCTCATACCAACGGAGGGGAAGGAGTGTTCACTGAAAGGCAAGTATAGCGGGGGAGGAAAGAGGGGGCCAGATTGGAGGGGTTTACCTGGGAAAGTGGAATAACCCTTTAAATCAGGACTATAAGGATTTAACCCTATTTTAAATGTGATAATGATCGAATGGATCCGTGTAACCCAACTTCAACAGTGTATAGAAATTATAAAAAGTGTTTTCAGAGCTTTTAGAGAATAACCAATGTTTGTATCAAGGGCCCATTCATGCTATGGGACTGATTTATAAAAGCTTTGCCCAGCATATATGTGGTTAAATGACATTTGCACATCATTACAGCCACTAGATGGAGTCACGGAGCACAGGACATTTCTATGCTCCTCAGCTCCATCCACTGTCGTAATACCGTGTGAACTTCATTCTCCCAGCTATACACTGGGCTAGCATTTTATAAATCAGCCCTTATCCTATGTGTTGCAATAATACACGTGCAGTATTTCAACATTTTATCATGTGTTTGGGCAGCTCATTCACTCTGGATAGGCTGGCACAGCACTTTAAAACACAAAAAATATGGATGTGACCATTTTTTAAAATACAGTGCTCTGCAGTTCCCTACTGTCGTGCTGGGGAATATTGTGTGCATGCCAAATGAATGGAATGCACACAAGGGTTCATGGTTTGTGTTTTTGCATGCCATCATAAAATGCGTGAGGTACCGCAACACAAAGATGTAAACAGGCCCTATGGTGTATCTAAACCTAAGCACTTATAGAAGATCTCCAGGAATTTAAAATACATACCCTTTCAGTGGGGCTACTCCTGCACTGCAATGGTTGACTGCTCGTTTTGTCTAGGAGGGTCAAATAAAGCAGATTTACTGATCCTGATCCTCAATCCTGCAGTGGTCGCCACTCATCTCTCTTCCACTCCACTACAGCTGAGGAAAGTCCTGTGGCATCCTCACGTCTAATGCAAATCAATGGACCTGTTTTAGACGTGGTGACGTCCTTAGACCACCAGAGTCCTGAGAGAAGAGGCTGCAGGACCCAAGAGGATCAAGTGAGTAATTTTTGGGCCCCCAAGACAAAATGAGCACTTAACCCTTGCAGTGTCCAGGTAGCCCCACTGCAAGGGTAAGTTTTTTCCATTTCATGGAGTTCTCCTCTAAAAATTTCATGACATGAAGGTCCTTGTGCTAGCAATTCCTGCTACAGCGCTCTGTCTCTGCTTTCCAAATGCCAATATGTACAGGCGGCACACATAGTCTGGAGATGAAGGGGACATTTGATCCTCCCTAGCTGCTTGATTGACAGCGTAGCCCATCCTTGCCTTTTATAAGTAAAGCAGAATACCAGTGAAACCCCGGGTGCATGCAGACTTCTAAAATGGCTGCAGATACTCATGGGATGTGTAGTTTTCACCATCAGAGCATTTGTGCGCACTGTACATGAGACTGGGGGATGATTTATGGGCATGAAAAACCTTTACAAGCAGTTTTTATAGGAGTGATTTACATTTTTAAACAGATCAAATGCATGTACATACAAACGTTATTTCATACTGCAGGGTTTAATCCCAGCACCAAATAACGCACAAATAACGGCAAATCTTCATCCCTTTCCCATCAGAAATCTTCAAATCTTTCCACACTATGAGAGGCAGCCATCCGAAAGGCTATTGAGAAATATCCTCGGGAAACATATAAAAGACAAAGAACGAGAGATATGGCGCCTTCTCCTCGTGTGTTATCGTTTATTAGACCAATATATATAGGTGTAATAAAATCTACTCACATACAAAAGATGTACACATGCAGTGTATAAATCAAGCCAAGAACCTCCCAGGCATGCGTTTTGGGGCAAACCCCTTCCTCAGAGCACTGCATGTGTACATCTTTTGTATGTGAGTAGATTTTATTACACCTATATATATTGGTCTAATAAACGATAACACATGAGTAGAAGGTGCTGTCTCTCTTGTCTTTTTGTTCTTTGTCTTTTAAGGGTTTACTACCACTTGAGGCCTCATTCACACTTGCTACATGCGATTCTGCAAGTTTGTCGCTTGCCGTGCATAGGACAGCACATTCATTTGAAAGAAGCTCATGCAGCTGTTTGAGCTGTCAGCTTTGCATGCTTTTTTGGGCATGCAAAATGTGCATCCTGCTTGCTGCTTTTGTGGTGCTATTAACATTGAATGGCAACGCAAACATAACATGCAATTTCACGCGTTTCGTGAAGACACACCAAATCACATGATTTTGGTGCACATCTGCGCGTGAAAAGGGCCCGAAACCATAAGCAGAGTTTGTTCAGCCCTGTTACTTTTTTTTTTTTTGTTTTCTATCCAGACATTCTCAGTATTGTCAGAAGTCGGCTGAATTCCGGAGTATTATTTTTCAACGATTACAAATCCTGAGAAATTTAGGCTCTGAGGTGTAATGGCGGTGCGGAGCAATGCGCAAGAGATAACATGTGTCACCTGCATCTCAAGATGCCATTAATTCTGATTGTAATGTATTGTTCCATCCGCGCAAACGACTGTGCTTCTCAAGAAGCATCATACACCTCACTGACTATGGAGGGGGGAAATTATAGGACACAGAGGCAGAGAGCATTTGATAACCTACCAGCACCAAACAATCAAATAAGTGCAGTCATAAGGAATGATTCATGCTCTCGTATGAGCACACAAAATAACCAGGCAGGGTGACACATCTTCCAACAGATATTTTTTCGCCCTTGAGTCTGATTGTAATCAAAATCAATCTTTGCTGTTATTTTTTTAATGTCGTGTTTAGCCCTGCTGAGTATTATGATTATAGGTCACGGTGTGTTGTGATGTTATAGGTTTTGGTTATTGTTCTGTTATGCTGTCCTCTGTAATAAGATATTTTCCGCTTTGACCCCCAAAAAGTTTTTCAAGCCAGCAGTTGATAGAAACCAGTGTGCGTGCAATTAAGTACAACTAAACAACTCGGTTCTTATGGCATGTAAAAGTCCCATAAAAAGATCATAATAATGCAGCCACCACATTTAAAGGGGAGCTATGAGGTGAGTGAAAATCACTCAGCCTCATCTTTCTAGCCGACCTGTGACGATGAAACTGTCGCAGGTCGGCTCAATAGATCGGGAAGTGAGCAAACACATACCGTCGCTCGCTCACTTTTTGATCCTGTCCCTGCAGAGAGCCGCCACTGTCACTCACAGCTCCCTGCAGGGATTCCCCCCTCCCCTGTCTAATCCTCCAGCGCTGACTGGCGGAACGGACAGGGGAGGGGGCGGGTACAGCTGGCTGTGCCTCTAGATAGGCAGAGCCAGCTGTCACTCACGCAGCTGGGTGGATCCAGACAATAATGTCGGGTTCCGTCCCGGCTGTGGCGTCTCAGTATACCGTGAGCTGTAGCTCGCTATATATACTGAGCTTTGGGGGACGGGAGGACGCTAGTTTGTGTCCTCCCGTTACACTTAGGAGAACTATGGGGAAAAAGCCCTGACCCCATAGTTTTCCTTTAAGGATTGACAAGCTGCAATGTTTGTAGGTTTATATATCCTTTAAGCCTTATTATTTTATTTTTTTTACTTGTACAGCAACCAGCAAGAACCACATTGCTTTCCTGATATGTTCTTAAATTTTTGTTTAATATTTCAGGACGAGGAAATACTCGCTGCTGGGAGGCAGTAATCTGCTGATTTCCAATGTAACAGAGGACGATGCTGGGGTGTACACCTGCGTGGTCACCTACAAGAATGAAAACAGCACCGCCGCAGCAGAACTAAGCGTCCTGGGTAAGTTCTACACGCTGACTTCAAATATTCTCGATACACAACAAAAGGTTTAATTATGATTCAAATACAGTTAATGTCCACATGCGACCGGCTGCAATGCTGCTTGGCTTTATTTTTCTTACCAGGCGAGCGAGAAAGTAATAACCATGAATCTTGCTTTTCCCCCTGCTTGTGCTGTGTCTCAGCAATAATCCAATGTTTAATTGCGCATACAGCGGTATTCATGCAGCTGTTCCCGAGCTCGGGCCGCGATTACGTTTTCTGGGTGGTGTTTGCAATATTTCTGTAAAAGGGTTTATATCTGTTTATATCTGTTTACCAGGATTCGGTCAGTTATTTCTGCACTCAATGGTTTTTGGGCAGGAAATGTATGACTTAGTTGCGAGTGCTTGCAAAGAATATGATTGTTCGTGCCAGGATTGCTGGCCTTGCTGTCCATGAGAGTATGATATAGGCAGAGACCTAAGTAGAGATCTCAGGGCCCTTGTGCCAGAAACATACAGGGCCCCCCAAATTTGTCACACACAAGGAGGCACCTTCCTTCTTCACACCAACACAACCTCACAAACTTTGCTTCCCTCTCTCCCTGATACGGTCCAGGGTCCTCCTCTCAGCGTGTCAGTGGCACATCCTCAGCGGCAGTCGCCATCTTGATGGTGGTAACCAGCTGTGTTCTCCTCACACAGAGCCGGTGGAGCTGAGAGAGCGAGCCAGGGGGAGAGCTAGGCCTAATAAGTGGAAAGCAGGCCGCCAGATAGCCCTCCACTGTTTGTCTAACGTGTCATAGGAGTCCCTTGTCGCCTTGGTGGTTATCAGGACCAAGCGAAGAGGCAGGGGGGTGTCGGGCTCTCTTCTTGCTTTCCAGGCCCCCCCAAGTTGCATATCTCCAGTCCCCAGTCCAACATGTGACCACTGCGACTGGTAGTTCCGCCATTGGACATATGCCTATCTGGTTTTATCTCCCTTCAAAAGTAAAAACAAGCTGTAAGGCAGGGCAGTGACATAATTATATTTGTATTATTACTATTATTTCTATTATTCAGGATTTATATAGTGCCAACAGTTTGCACAGCACTTTACAACATATGGGAAGACAGTACTAGTAAAATACAATACAAAAGGAATTAGAAGGTCCCTGCTCATGAGAGCTTACAATCTACAAGAAGGGGCAAGTGATACAGAACTGTGAGGGATGAGCTGATTGACGGAGTAGATATAGAGTTTTTAAGAGGAGGTGGGATAGGCTTCCCAGAAGAGGTGAGTTTTCAGGGATTGCCTAAAGGCAGACAAAGTAGGAGATAGCCAGATAGGTTGTAATAGGGGGTTCCAGAGGATGGGAGAGCCTCTGGAGAAGTCCTGGAAGCGAGCATGGAAGGAGGTAATGAGGGGCCTAGACAGCAGGAGGTATTGGAAGGAGAGGACAGTTTGAGATGAGGTTGGAGATGTAGCTGGGAGCTTTGTATGTTGTTGTTAGTAATTTGTACATACTATACATAGGGTGACAATTCTGCTCCTCCATGGATATAGTGCAGTGAGTGATTGTTGTCACCCTAGTGCAGGAAATCTATTACTGACAGTATCAACTGGTGACAATAAAAGGATAAAAAGCCTAAAAAAGAAAAATGCAGCCACCACATCTATGGGCTGGCAAGATGCAATATATTATATTTCCTGACGCCAATCCATGGCAGCATACAATGAGCCATACCCATTGTATGCTGCCATGTATTGGCGTCAGGAAACGAAAATTACCGATAGGTAAGTATACAATTTTCCGTATTCCTGACGCCAATCCATGGCAGCATACAATGGGTATGGCTCCTGTATGCTGCCATGTATTGGCGTCAGGAAAGGAAAATTACCGATAGGTAAGTATACAATTTTACGTATTTTGTTCTTGGGTTTAAATATGATTTAAGAAGTAATAACTGAGGTCTTCTTTTGTCAGCTTGTGCCAATGCAAACTTTTAAGCAAATATCTTTTGTTATTCACATACTTTTACAATACATTTAAGGTTCATTCCAGCCCTTGTGAATTAAGTAAGAACCCGCATTATACATTATTTCCCCAAATTATCCCTGTAACCGAAGGGAAAATAGTTATGTGACTCAAAAATGCCATTGTCACTAAGATACAGCAATACATGAGTCACAAAAGCTGGTAAATCAGAAGAAACTGATCTTCTCAATTCTCTATAAACAAATAAAAAGGGAGAATGATACTCAGTATTCCATCCATTGTTCCGGAACACAATCCGAGCAATCAGAGGAAAGCAGAATCCAGTCCCACCATATAATTTTCAAGGAGAGGACAGGTCGCAACTCTTTCCGAAAAACACTATTGTTACATTCTGTTTTTAACTAGTATGCAAATGAAAAACATAATGTACTGTCTTCTCCGGTGTACGTAGATGGAGATGATGCACAGCAATGGAACAATAGGGGAAGTTTTCATCTAGAATGTTTTCTGTCATTGTGTGCTATGATTTTACTGCACTGACAATGCAGGAAGAAACTTTGTCTTCATGTCACCAACTTCCTTTTCTTTGGTTTGTTCGTTCTTTCTTTCTTTCTTTCTCCCTCCCTCTTCTTTCATGTTTCCTTTTTATCCCTCCTCTCTTTTATTCTTAATTTTTTTAATCCCACCTGTTTTTCATCCTTCCTTTTTGAAACCTTCCTCTCTTTCATTTTTTCTTTTTTTATTCCTTCTCTCGACCCATCCTTTCATTTTTTAATCCCTACTTAATCCCTACTTTTCTTCCATCATACCTTTTTTTTATCCCTTCTCTTCTTCAATCCTTCCTTTTTTTTTCTCCCTCTGCTTCTTGTATCCTTTCTTTGTTCTCCCTCCTCTCTTCCATCCTTCCTTTTTTAACCCCTCATCTCTATCATTTTTCCTTTTTTCTCCCTCCTTTCTTCCATCCTTCATTTTTGTAATCCTTCCTCTTTTCCATCCTTCCCTTTTTATCCTTCCTCTCTTCAATCCTTAATTATTTCTCCCTCCTCTTTTCCACACTTACATTCTTTCTCCCTCCTCTCTTCTATCCTACTGTCCCTTTTTCCCTCCATCCTCCCTTTCTCCCTGCTTTTTTCCCCTCCCTCCTCTGTTCCTTCCTTTCCTCCCTCTCTTTTCTGTTTCTTCCTTGCTTTCCACTCCTTTCCTTTTACTCTTTTTCCTGTCTTCCTTCCTTCCTTTTTTCCCTTCCTTCCTCCCTTTTCTTCTTTTCTTTATTCCCTTCCTCCACTTTCTCTCTCTTCCTTCCCTCCTTTCTTGTTTACCTTCTCTCTTATTTTCTCTTCCTTCCTTCCCTCCTTCCTCCCTGTTGTCTGCTTTCCTTCCTTTTTGCTTTTCCTCAGTCTTCTTTCTTGATCTCCCTCCATTTCTCCCTTACTCTTCTTCTTCCTCCTCCATCCTTCTCCCACGCACGGATATGATATGCCATTTCTTACCATGAATTATAGACATTGTGGACAGTGCAGTCACAACATACAGAACATTCCCTGTTGCTTTCTGCAGCCTGTGGAAATGTGCGATCCGTTTCTCCGTTCTGCTGTACAGAGGCAGTGCTTTATGAAGGCATGGCTCCATCGTATAAATTGGAAAGATAATTGGCCCATTGGGGCGAATGAGACTCCTATTATATCAAATCCTCCATCATCCATTAGCATGCCATCGCCTGGAATAAGACTTAATGCACAGGGAAGATCAGCTTGGCCCATAAGTGGTTGGTAATGATGCAGGTATTAGCGAGAACTGCTCTGTGGTTTCATCCTCCCAGATGTTTGGGAAGGTGACGCATGGCTGAGCAGTCACTCTGTGAGTTATGAAAATGTATTTGGGTAGCAGGGAAGTGGAGGCGACCTGCAGGGTCTGAGCGCCAGAGGTCAGATCAATGAGCGGCTGCTGACATAGCAAGGTGAATTAACACTCTGGGGAACCTCAGCCATAAACTGGGCAGATTCCTGGAAGTAGAATTGATGCATTTTTAACAACAACCAGAGAAAAGCAGAAATTCCACCAGAGTGTTCACTTAAAGGTGCCACACTCTAAATATAAGAAAATCCTGGTGATTAAAACATCAAAAAGTCTTGGCAGATAGACACACAGAATGAAGGTCAGCTTTGGGCTGCAATCCCAAGGACACATATAAAAGAAAACCTCAGGTTTATTATAAATCGATCCGTGCCGTATCATTATTATACGTTGTTACTATTTAAAGATATTAAAAATGCTTTTTTGTGTTTCTGCTGAGTGCAGCTGCTGTGACATCCTAAAACCACCAAGAACACTCTGTTCTTTTAAACCATAGCAACTAGTATGGAGATGGTATGGACAGGTTGCCAGGATCTTCCAAAATCTTCATCTGTTCTTTATTCGGTTCTCTGCCCTTCCCAGAACAGAGCTACAGGCTAAATTGCAGGCATTCCCTACATTCTACTGTGCTGCGAGGAGAGATGCTTGCACAGAATGCAGTATACTTAGAGTGTTCCTGATAAAGATGCTGAGACATAAAGGCAATTAAAGAAGATCTGAAGGAAAACATGGCCTTTAGATTCAACACTCCCCATTCACAATACAAAATAAACAATGCAGCTTTGAAATACCTACCCGTTTATTAAAAATGAACTCAAACCAAGTCTGTCCTATCTTCTTTGCTCCCCATCCTTCCCACTGTCCCCTCCTCCTCTTTGTCTCCCCTCCTTTCTGCTTTTCCTCGGTCTTCTTTCCTGAACTCTCTCAAATTCTCGCTTACTCTTCTTTTTCCTGTGGAAATGTGCAATCCATTTTGTTCTGCTCCAAGGAGGCAATGTTTTTTGAAGACTTAGAAGGCATGGCTCCATCTTGTAAATTGGAAAGAGAATTGGCCCATCGGGGAGAATGAGACTCCTATTATATCAAATCCATCCATGCCATTTATTAGAAGGAACTCAAACCCAGTCTGACTGGTGGTTGCTTCTTTGAGAGTTTCAGCTCTTTGCCACAACCAAAACTGGTTCCTGTGTGGGACAAAAATGCTTTGAATCCACTACAGTTTCCAGACAACAGATATGCGCTCCTCACCCACCAACACGGTCACTACATATTCGGAAGTCTTACATTGCTGCAGGCCCACCTCTGAGCAGAACTCTCCCACCAACAACATCAGCCACATCCAGACAGGAGCAATAACACAACCACAACAAAAAAAGGTCCGGCACTATCTCACACAATCACACCTATGATCATACTTGTGATGTCAATGATGAGTATTTGTGGCACGTAGTGATAAAGGTTGAGCACCTTTAGGGAGTTTTTGGTTCAATAAAATTTCGATGAAGTGCATTGCAGTCAAAGAGAAGGTAATATTGGCGTAAATGGTTTTTGGTTGTTTTTAAGAATGAAATGGGCTTATAAATGACTCCTGATGGTCATAGACATTGTTTTAAACTCTCCTAGACCTAATCTAGTGCCCAAAAAATAGCTCCTGAGTAGCAGGTTAGATATGAATGAATAGAGGAACCCTAACACTATCCCTTATGCTAATCCTAGCGTTAACCGTAACCTTAAAGCTTACCCTAACCTCTATCGGCAAAGTGTTGTGATCACCATATCAGCACTTGCATGGTTATATCACATGGCTGTGTTAGCAAACAAAGCCTTCTGTATGTGTGTGTGTTTTTTAATTTGAAGATATGCAGTCAGCATAGCAGAATGTGAGGCGAATTTTCAGGACATCTAAAAGAACTAAAATCAGTAATTTTGCCAAGTCCTGGCTAAATCACTCCGCTCATTGCCAGCAGTTATAATGACTGATGAATCAATTTCCATCCAGGCACAAACCTGGACACATAGGAGGCTATTTATATATGTTTTCACAAAATATTCAAAAAACATTCTTCCAAAGCAATCCAGTTAGAAAAAAACAAAAGTATCTTGGGTGAAAGATGTGTGAGTAGACCCAAAAACACATTGCTGTAACACTTAGGGCACCATAAAAAAAAGTTTCAGAGACAGGAAGCCTCTATGAGATATAATGCTGATGAACTTTCTGTAACAGTAAATGTTGTAACAGATGGTTTTCCTGTTTTACCCCAAAGGTTATAAATCAGTTTTACTTTCTGCTAAATTGTTTGTGTCAGGTCCCTACAGAGGAAACTCGTGTATACATCATTTAATAGGAAAACAACAGATTGCTTTGTAGTGTTCCCCTTACTCGGTCAGTGATATCCCAATGCAGGATAACACTATCGGTGGCTCCTAAGGGGTGATCAACAGTAAAAGAACTAACGGGTCTCCCTGTATTTCCTCTATAATGGATCCACAGCACACCAGCACACCTTGAGTACAAGGGCCGGTTGCTATGGGTTGCAGCAACTCCAAATTATTCTTGTCTAGGGGTAGTTTTACTCGCTTTTGCCCATCCTCTCTTACCACCCTCTTAAGTAATCGATTGAAGTGATGCCCAGACTGTCGATATGATGTTTAGAAATGTTATTGCAGAACTTTAGGGAGAGAGGGGAAGGGTTTGGATCACCAAGGCAGAGGTAGACTCCATGGCAATGCAAAGTGCGGATACAGCGTCCATGCACAGCAGGTAGGTAGAAGTTACTAGTCCTTGTCATCAGTAGAAACCACTGGACCTGCTGCTATCAGGCTCCAGGGTCATCACTTGGCTAGTCCCCAGGCTTCAAGGCCTTTCCATCTCAGACAATCCATTGCAGCCTCCCCACAGGCTGGGCCCCAGGGGAGGAAGAGACGCTCACAGGGTCCACCCCAAGTATTTATCTCCTCCCCTAGCATGCACCACTGGACCATCCTCGGTCCTCTAGCAGTGACCACTCACCTCTCTACCCCTCTGTGCTCCGACTGTGGTATGTCATGGACCTGCATTAGTCCTTAGACTGCCGGAGCCCAGGGCAGAAGAGACAGGGACCAGTCTAGCAGCTGGGCTGGACCAAGAATCAGGTGAGTATATTTCCTTTATTTTCATCCCTAGACCAAAATGAGCATTTACCCCTTGCAGTGAAGGGTTGCCCCACTGAAAGGGTTAATTTGAATAAATCCTGGTGTTCTTCTTTAAGCAGTCCACTTTTGGACTTGGACATCACGGTGCGTTGCTTCAATTCCAGATTCACTGCGCAGACGGATATGAGCCCAGAGGAATGCCGCGTACATTTCTTACGAGGGATACAGTTATGAGATCTAATAAGTTTATTGTCACGTAGCATTATCTTCCATACAGGCACTCCACTGACATCCAGAGAGCACTGTAGTATTATGGGACACCTAGTTCTAATCTCATACACAGAATTGCTAGGCTAATGGCTTCATCCTCCATGCAGAAACTCCAGCTCTCATTTTGAAAAATTACAACAATAACAACAAAGCTGGAGTTTCACTTCATATCAATGAGGCTCTTTCAAAGCAAGGTTGATACTTTTTCCGATGCAATCCATTAAACAGCAGCCTGTAATTGGAATATGCTCTGCTATTCATTATACCCGTTCCTGAAGAAGCTTTTCATATTCTGTTACCATAGCAAATCTGCAATATAAGCTCCACCGCATGGCTCTTATAAAAGGGAGACATTGTGACTTTGAGATGTACATGAGGCTCTCTGTCAGAGGGATGGCTGTCCCTGTGATCTCATGTCACATTTCATTAGCGGGGTTGGCATGTAAAATTCGGCGGGTAGGCTTAGAACAAGGCCAGCAGTTTGCTCGCAGACCAGCCAAATGCCCATTGCTGACAGCTGAACCACACTCGTTTGTTCAGGTCCATGCTCTACAAATGGTAGGAACTCCCGGGAAGAGAGCTGGCACCTTGCCTGGTAACTTCAAAGGTGACGGATAAACCAGCCGACATTATGAAACCGTCTTGAAGCTGCCATGAACGTTTTGCTCTGCTGGCCTTAGTGCTACTTGTAAGATTAACTGACTCGTTAGCCTGAGTTCACTACAATGACTTATAACCCCCTGGGGACCTCAGCTTTCCTGTTCAACCATGTTTACATTTTTGGGGGAAAATGGTTCCTTTTACCATCATTCCTGATTATCTGTTGGTCTGTGTGCATCCAGTATTGTAATTGTTACAAAGAACCCTTTTCCATTATCTTTCTTAGCTACACAAAAACTCTTAGGGTCTGTTTTTAAGAAAATTTGCTTTTTGAATGTATCAGCCTTTGTGCAAAAGTTTGAGAATAATACTCTAGGGAATGTTTTTAATTGCTAACAAAATGTATTCCCTTATATTTAAGGTGTCTTTCACAGGGTGAATGTAACATTCCCTAATGCTCTAAGAACAGATACTAAGAGAAAGTAGCCTAAGAGCATCTGACCAGAACACAATAGCCTAAAACAATGGTCTAAGAACATTAGAACAGATGATAAAATACCTCAAGAACATGCAATTTTGCTTCATTCACACAACAGCCACGGCTTTATACATTGTGCAAACAATCCCTAAAACTAATGACTGCACATTGGTTCATTCACACAGAACAAATGTACATGCAGTTTCGCTGGATGAGTAGCCATTAGGGATGCACCGATACTGGTATTTTAGTATCGGGACGAGTACCAAAATTTTGTTTCCTGGTACTTGCCGATATTGAATAACGATACTGGAAGTCCCATTATGGAAGCCAGGTGGCGTGTAATGACTCTCCACCTGGCTTCCAGATTAGACGGGAAGCCGGGCGGCGTGTAAAGACCCGATTAGCATGGAAGTGGTCCCCATGCTTTTCGTCACTAGGTGACGAGCAAGCATGGAGACGGCTTTCTGGCCAATCAGGTAGCCGGGCACCGTGTAATGACGCTGTGCCCGGCTTCCTGATTAGCCGAGAAGCCGGCTCCATGCTCCCTCGTCATGAAGTGACGAGAGAGCATGAAGCCGGCTTCCCGGCCAATCAGAAAGCTGGGCGCGGCATCATTACATGGCGCCCGGCTTCCTGATTGGCCAACTTCCCGACCAATCAGGAAAACGGGCAGCGAGTCATTACACGCTGCCCAGCTTCCTGATTGGCCTGGAAGCCGGCTCCATTCTCCCTCACCACAAGTGCCAATCAGGAATCCGGGCGACGTGTAATGACTCACTGCCCGGCTTCCTGATACCAGAAGTATCGGGCTAGACATCAGAGCGTGCACTCGCCCAAATACTTGGCATTGGTACCGATACTAGTATCGTTATCAGTGTATCCCTAGTAGCCATGACATTTTTTTAATAAATAGACCGTAGTGCAGGGGTAGGAAAACTTTGGCCCTCTATTTATGGTGCAACTACTATTCTTGCTAGGCATTGCAAGGTTCTGGCAGCCACAGACATGGCTTCCAGGGGCAGATGCATGATGGAATTTGTACTTTCACCATAGCTGGAGGGCTGAAGTTTGCCTACCCCTGCCGTAGAATGTTATTGCATCCTGCAGACCCTTCCTTTACTCTGCTCTACCATGGCCACAGCTCACCATCCCCAAATCCTTACTTTCTTCTGTTGTTACTGATTTCATCCAACCATCACACTCCATCTTTTTATTCTGATTTCAAGTATGTTCATATATTCTCCAAAGCACATTCTTTTAAAATACATCAAGTCTTGCGTTATCTGTTTGGGGTGTGGCAAACTCAAAACAGATAATGAACCTTTGTTATCCTTTACAGAAGATGGGATATGAATTGCTTTATAGTCACTTCTACAGGAAGTCATTATACATACTTTAAAGAGCAACTGCAGGCAACAACTTAAAAAGCATTTAGTAAGCTACCATTGCAATCAGTAAGCATGGCAACTGTGCTAAAGTCACATAGTTTAAATTTTTTTCACTCATATCATTCTCTGAGTTTATGTTTTGTAATAAAGGAAGAGACAGATATGTTCAGATGTATTACGGATTTTCAATGAATTTCCCATCACTGCTATATAATACACAAAAAGAGCCCAACTCCAGCCAAAACATTTGTATTTGATTTTGGACAGCAGAAAGGGAAAGGTTTTGAGTACCTGTCAGGCTTTATTGCCATTTATTTCTCCTTTGGGGAGATTTCCCCACACCTCTTGATAGAAAAACTCTCCTAAAATGACGCAGGCATAACATAGTCAGAACTTCTATTAAGGTAAGTGATCCTGAAACCAAGAAATCCCCCCAATGGGGTTAAAGAAAGAAGGAAAAACCTGATAGGGATTGTAAGGCCTCTTACACACAATACATTTATTTCCAGAGGTGGATTCCTGGGGCAAGAATCTGCAGATTCTTGCAGCAGTAATCACAGGTGGCTTCGGACAGCTATGGCCACTCAGCCTGTACAAAGCAATGACAGCCTGACAGCGGCAGCAGATGTCAAATGTAATCATGCATGGGCTGATTACCTCCGGTTAGAAACAAATGATTACCCCTGCATGCATGCTGCTTGTGTTCAGGTGTGATTGTCTCTAACCGGTGGTAATAGCTCCATGTTTGATTGCACCTGAACATTGCTTTTTACAGGTTGAGCGGCCAAAGCTGTCTAGAGCCACCTGTAATTCTTGCAGCAAGTACCGGCAGATTCTTGCTGCAGGAATGCTCTTTCGGAAATGAACGCTACATGAACGCTCTATCCAAAACTAGAAATAAGTATCTGAAGTCAGGCTTTAAAGACAAAACCCATCCTATGTACTACTTTCTCCATTGCCAGGAAGTTTTGAATTAGCGAGCCCTTCGATTTTGCAGCAATATCCATGCCATTAGTAAATGCCATTACCCGTACTGGTTTGTTAAAGGCGTGGCCTATGTTTTCTATACTGGCCTCGCTAATAACTTTCTAGCACCACGTTAAAGAGAATATACAGTATGTCTCACATCTACTTGCCTCTGTTAATAATATTCAGTATGTCTAACAGGGATGGTTGGCTATGTATCTTTGATGTATAGCCAGCAGTGGTAAGTTTCATTGTCCTAATTAGTTTTTTTCCAGTATGTAGTCTTCTCTACATCAAAATTAGGGAATGATGACTGCCTTGAGAAGCTGGCTGCTCCATACGCTAACTTTAGAGTGTGGAGATAGCTGGTAATGTTACTCCTTTTACCGTAATCAGTGGCCTAGCAACGGGCGCAGCAGGTGTAGCCAAGGCTTCCACTTCTATGGCTCCACAAGGAGTTGGTTGGAGCTGTGAGTCTAATTGAGGAACACTGGTCTCGTTTTACTTCCTTACACCCACTGAAGCACTATCACCATACATTCACCAGAGTTTTGCATATTAGGTAGGGCGTTTGTATGCCTGGAAGGTGTTATTGAATAATTAGGTCTCATGGGGCCCCTTATTCATATTTTACATCAGGGCCCTGAGCAATTTAGATACATTTCAAAGTCCATTTTCAATATTTCAGCTAGTATATTTCAGGCCCTGGATAAGAAAGGTTTTTAGACAGGGATATGGGGATTGGACCACTTAGTGTAACATTTGCAGGCTCCTAGGGTAGAGCAGATACATTAAAAGGTAGGGAGGGGGTGACACCGGAACAAAAGTGATGGCCTGCACTTCCATAGAACTTGTTCATACAGTAAACAGTATACTACAGTTTAGTTTGTATGAGAGCAGTTTACAAAGCATTTTGGAGATATTAAACATTGATCCTAAAAGCTATCTCTGGACAAACCAAAAATCTTAAAGGGGTTCTAAACCCTCCGTTTTTTTTGCCTATATCTACTGCTAGCAAGCAGTAAAGTGTTTGTTTTTGTCTAGGGAGCTGGGGTATGGAGTAAAGCACGTTTGCTTACCTGATCCCTCCTGCTTCTTTCCTTCACTCTGGCTGTCTAAGGACCAGTGATGGCATCACATCTAATGCAGGTTCCATAGACCTGCTTTGGATGTGAGGATGCTGAGAGACATTCTTCCAGCTGGACGCGAGGGGGTAGAGGAGGTGAGTGCTGAGCACCGGGGTGGATCAAGTAGGTAAAAGTGCCTTATCGAGTCCCCCAGGCATAAATGAGCAGTTAACCCTAGTTTTTTTGGTTTGCCTGGAAATGGACTTTACAGAAGAACTGAACGCTAGAAAAATAAGGCACACTAAGGACAAAGGACTGGTCACTAGTATGTGTGGCCTTCCTGCAGCTGATATATCCCCATTACTGACTTGCCATGCCTTGTTCTGTGTCTTTTGGGTGGAGACATAGAAAACAAGACTTCACCAGCACACAGAAGAATCATGTCCAAACCAAACGTCTGTTTATTTATGCATCCTGTCACAAGAATGGCAACGTTTCACGGCTATGCAAGGTCCCTTCTCCAGGTACAGTATGACCAGGGGCGTAACTAGAAATCACAGGGCCCAAAAGCAAAAATTTGTATGTGGCCCTGTGATTTCTAGTTACCCCCCTTGCAGAGCCCACCTGAGAGTGACCCTGCAGAGCCCACCATAGACCCTCTATGGTGGGCTCTGCAGGGTCTCAGGTGGGCTGGTCACACCTTTGCACAACTCTTACCTGTCAGCCCCGATCCGCTGTCAGCCTTCTCCACCGCCAGGCCCTGCCTCCACTTGGTCGCTGACGGGCCCTGTCTCCTCCTCCACTGTCTGGCTTGGTCTCTTCCACCATTGCCAGTCCCCGCCTCATCCTCCGCTGCCGACGCCGAGGCTCGTCCTCCTCCACCACAGCTGCTGGCTGTCACTGACTCAGCAGCTGCTGTGAGAAGGAACACGCCGCTGCACAAATCACTGACAGGTTGTCAGTGATCTGGATAGCGGTGCGTTCCTTCTCACAGCAGCCAGTGACAGACAGCAGCCTGCGACGCCATAGCGACCCAGGCGCCCCACAGGGTATCAGGTGGACCCCTTTGTTCCTCGTTCTGGCCGGGTCCCCCTGTGCCCCATAGTGGCTGCCTGGGTGACTATGGCGATAGTTCCGCCACTGAGTATGACCAACTGTGGCCTGTGCCTGAAGAAGGGACCCTATGTGGCCCCATAATGTTGACATTCTTGCGATAAGTTATGTCAATAAACAGACATTTAGTTTGGGCACATAGTGTGCTGGTGACATCTTACTTCTATATTGAGTAGAGCGGTGCCATCCGTGGTCATTTCAGCACCCAATTCTTGAGGTTGTGGAGTGGCACTCCTATTGGATTTGGATGGAGATGGTCATCATGATAGAGGCATAGTTTTACTTCCTCACGTCAAAGCATACTGCAAGGAGAACAGTGAGCAACACAGTAGTGACATCACCAAATCTCTCTCCTGATCTCCTGAGACTAGCAGTCAGAGGAAGCATGGCCTCTGAAGCTTGATCGGAAGCTTTTCAAACGCTTTGTAAAGCTTTCTGTACACAATGCTCTTTAACAAACTGAAGCCTGTGCGAACAAGGCCTAAAATAAATAATTAACTGAAAAAGAAACAGCCACGGCAGCAATTTGAAGACTCTTTTCCCTTTTCTGACCAGAATATCCCTTTAAGTGGTGAAGTGGAGGGGAAAAAAAGGGCCTTTTATCAATTGATAATTTAAAAACATTCAGAGCAATCCATCTTCCCTGCCTCTCTTCTTTTCAAGAGATCATTGATCCAGTTTCTCAGTGAAGACCAGACTTTTCTCTCCTCGCCATCATTAGCATTTTTGTATTGAGTGAATATGACATTTAATGAAACGGTGGCATTGTGTTTTGTTCCGACTATTGATACAAACAAAACCATCGTGATGGATTATATCCCTATTATCACAGAGCATCAGTGTGAGCGCAGAGATCTGCGGGTGCGCAGGGGGGAACGCGCTGGAGATCTATATGATGGATTCATTCTTAACAATGTTAATAGGATAACTGAATATAATAAGTGCCGCACCTGACAGGTTGGGGGATTCAGCTTTTGTTCTGTAAACAGGAGAAGTACTTCACAGTTACGGCTACGTGAGAAAATGTTCCTTTCTGTCATTTATTTTACTAATTTAAGAATAATAAAGGTCATGAAAAAATGTGTGGGCCATTTCTTATGTAGAAAGGTGGAGATAGAAAAACTACCTTCCATGTCATATATCATTGAAGGTTGAACAATAAACTTGAGGCAGATGTTACAGCTTAATAAAATATATCCGACCCCTAAACCCGCTAAAAGAACAAAAATGTGAAGTGTATGTAAACCCGAACAATGATCTTCTCATAAGGACTGCCTTTTGGCTGTTCAGTAAGTGCAAAAATCGCCTCTCTATCCTGACAGAAATTCTGTGAGCCAATAACTTCTTGTACTCTGTGTTTATCAGGAAGCAGTTCCTAGGAGCCCAGATGCAGGGGACTTGCCAATACAAACGGTACCTCCACACGAGCAGACCTGGGTAATGCACGGTCTCTCATGTGGTGGTGACCAACACAGGAGCAGTCTGGAAATGCGTAGCCAAATCAATATCCGAAGTCGTAATCCGTGATAGTAGCAGGGGTCAGGGGCGGGCAAGCAAGATTTGTGGTCAGGAAGAAGCTACGTTCAGTTCACAAGAAATACACTATAACTAATACGCTAGGCACTACAAGGACAAGCTCTGCAATAACTAAGCACAGAATGAGGCTATGTGAGGCTAGTATTTGTACCTGCTGATGTCAGGTTGTGGTCATTTCCAGAGGCAGTGTTCTACCTTAATTGTTGTGCACTAGCTGTACCTTTAAGAAGATACACAGTGCGCGCGTGCTCACTACCCGACACAGCAGACATCACAGAGCTGCGGGGAGTGAAGGAGACAGGTGCCGCTGAGCTCGGGGCTGCGTGTGAGAGCATGTCCGACATCCGGCTGTTTGCTGGGACCAACTTTCGTGGTGCAAAGGTGGGTATTACAGTGTTGCACTCTCATCTGTTACATTGTTTCCCGCTCTCGGTGTACTACAGAACACCTCTACCAATGTTACGGGGAAAAGGAAAGGAGGAGGTGTTCTGCAGTGCAGTCCTAGGGTGACAAAGCTGTAAGTGTTGTCACCTTGGAATAAGAAGTGTGTTACTGGCAGGATCACCAGAAGGCAAAAAAAAGAGATTTTACAGAAATTGTGCAATCCAATGACGAGGGGGTGTCTAGCTTTATAGGTGACTTAAAGCTCAACTCCAGTTTAAAAGAAAATTAAAAACAAAAATACCCTAATTGTTTTTAAGAAAAAAAACGTAGCTTATGCGTTTCAGCCTAAAATGGCCTTAGCCATAGCCTAGCCTGTGACTAAGGCTATTTTAGGCTGAAACACATACAGTAAGCTATTACTACTGTTTAGACAAGATGACCTTGTAATTAATTGTTTCTGGTGGAGACACTTGCCACAAGGAGACACTAGGCTGCTTCTAATAAATAAAACGTTTGGTGGTTGTTCCAGCAAATTTTGTATTTTGCCTGGAGTTTCGCTTTAAAGTATAGAAGTCAGGGACAGCCAGGCTGCTAGCATTTTCAGATAGAAATGAGCAATGATAGCTCAGGTTTCCTTTAGAAAGGTTCAGCCCCACTAGCGAATCAGAACGGTTCTTAAGACCGATGCGTCCCAATTCTGGCTTCCCAAACACTGGAACTTTTTTTTTTTCCCCTTTCATTTTCTACTGAACTAGCTTGTTATAAATGACCTCTCGATTCATCTTCATAAAGAAGTTTATCTGGTGTGCTAAAGACTCCGGTGCAAGCAGGAAGGTTCATTCTGAGCCGGCTCTGTACACCATTGTAGTCTGTCAGCTTCTATTATGCCGTCTCTGTGGCTGCAGACTTCAAAAACTACAGTTCAAGCTCCGTACACATTTGACAGCGGTACACGGGTGCGGTGCAGCCCACACACTCATTATACAGCTATTCAAAGACAAGGGAATTACAGCATGACACCAGGCGCCGCACATTTTTACATAACCCTTCATTCTAGCAAACACTTCCAGCTAAGATTACCTTTTGCTGATGAGCAGAACTTAAAAAGAAAAAATTGTCTCCCGGATAATGTGCGAGAAACTATTATGAATGCAGATCAAACGTACAGGAACATCTCCAAGATCATTTGCGTAATTGGCTTTGTTATGGTAAATACAAACTCCATAGCGGAGAATGATGTGCTGCGTTTCGCCCAGCTGCTAGCAAAGGTGATAATAGAAGTTTCAGACAAAACAAAAATACTTGATTTCTGGTGGGTTAAGCTCATGTCAAACACCTCAAGTGCCAGGTTCCAGTCAGCCGGGCTGTTGGAGCGAGGAACTTTTGGAATAATAATCCTCTACATGCAAGAGGTTTATAATCCTCTACATGCAAGAGGTTTAGCCTAAAAAACAACTACTGCCACAACGGGTAGAAAGAAATGATCATTGTGTGAAGTTTTTCGTACAACCTGCCCATCTTGGACAGGCAGATCATACTTGCAGTCATCGCAAGCCCTTCCCACTGAGGGGAGGGCAAGCTGATAATTGCAATGCTGAGCAGGCAGTGTGCGCTTGCGCACACCGGCCCGTGCCGCTTTTGTCTTCCGAGCACGCTACCAACCCGGCAAAAATCGTACGGCAGGTTTTCCAGCGTGCTAGGAAGACGAAAGTCGTAAGACCATACAGTAGATGCAGTCACACGCTGCCCATACACCTGCCGATTATCGTACGATCCCTCGATCACCCACGATTATTGTACGATCGCTCGATCACGCGCGATTATCGTACGATCCCTCGATCACCTGCGATTATCGTACGATCCCTCGATCACCCACGATTATCGTACGATAATCGGCAGGTGTATGGGCACCTTCAGTAACTCCATGCTCCATTCAAAAGCTGCATTATGAAGACTATTCCCTTCTGCATACATTAAAGTATAACTGAAACCAATAAAGTAGAACTGAAGCCAAAACTTTTTTTTTTAGTTTTGGATATCGTAAATGAGGGTTATGACCCCAGCATGTAAGACAAGAGAAAAATACACAAGCATGGCGCCTTGTCTTTGTGAAATACGTTTATTATATAGAAATAAAGTACCTTAAAACATTACTCACAAAGCCCCTGGAATCATGTGCATGTGATAGACCAACTGTCCATATACCCGGAACATCTTTGTGCACCAGATGTTGGAATGTCTCAGTCACCACCTACAGCGATAATAACATATCTTTGGTCCTGCCAGTGCAAGGTCTGGCTAATGCTTTTTGGGGGCTTACCCCCCTTCCTCAGAGTATATGAGAACCCATGAGGATGTTCTGGGATGTGGATTTTGCCACAGTTTACAGATGATATTTTCCAGAAAGGCACTGGTGATGTAACCTTCCCAGGATGCATTTGTGAGGCCAGGGCTACATTACCAGTGCCTCACTCAACCAGGAAGTTGAGAAATAGTAATTGTAAGTATAAGCAAAATGTTTGTTTAAAGTGACACTTACTTCAGGAGTTAAAACTACAATCTCATGTTTAGTTTACTAATTTGTATTGAGATTGTAGTCCATCACAGGAATGACCTTGGAGCAGTGACTACTTTACAACACACTGAGGGACCATGGGGAACAAAAGTAGCCACCCTCCAGAAGGAAGGACAGTGTCAACACCAATTCAGAGATGATTTGAGGATCTACAGCCGAGTGATACATTTTTGTTAATTGTTCAGGTATTTGAATGCATTTTTAAGGTTTAACCCCTGAGTTTAGTGTCACTTTAAGTAATTAATGACTTTATATCAGCATGCAGAGCTGAAAGCTAATGTGATCTTTAGTGAAAGGGGGTAAAGGTCCCCTTTTAAAAATAATGTGGGGTTAGGGGTGGAAGAGGGAAATGGGTAAAGGGCACAGGGATCAGGAAGGCAATAGATCTCCTGGCGTCTAAATAGGTTTTAGGAGGTTGATGTGGTTATAGACATGGCATGTGGTATATGGGGGGAGAGTGAAGTTCCCACCTATACAAGCAACCAGCAATGGTAATGAAAGCATAAAACTACATAGAGAGGATACATACTCATTTATTGGGAAACCATTATCAGAAACCCTTTTGTAGCTCTAAATGCTTATCACCATGCTCAATTCTGATAAAATTTGAAATACTGTATGTATCTTATTTAGCATATACTATGTCTTCTATAATGTAGTATTGATCTACTCTTATCAACCATTCCCGTATTATTGGTGCAGATGATTGTGCAGGAATGAGACTTATTGCAACAACGAGGAGGAATAGGTCACTGACTCAGTATAAAAGCCATGTGGCCAGGATGACAGTCATGTTTAGAAGGAAAGGTCAATGGCAGTGTCCTTGTTTCTCTCATGACAGGTTCACTTTAAGGTTTACAAAGAGGTCTGTATGTTGATAGGTTATTTGGTTTAGCATACTGAGATCCAAAAACAAAAAAATTGTGAACGAACAGCATTTTTAAACCGGCCTCCTAATGTTATCTATACCATTTATTGAAGCCTGACTGCAGATTATTCTGTCCAGCCCTCACAATAGCATCCGCACCCACCTAGTAGAACCCATTACCAAAAGAAATAAAATAGAGATACACAGCTTTTTCTAAATGTCCTTGGCTTGGGGATGTCACAGTTCCTCTTGTCTCTCTGGCATTGGGCAGTCCCTAAATGCTGTAGTGGGATTGGTGCATTCTCCTGCGAGTCCAGAATGAGGGGTGGAGCTTTGACACCTTGGGCTTATAACAAGTGTGTTGAATGATGCTGGGTGTCATTAAACCTGAAAGAGGAGCGGGACCGTATTTTGGGGTCGGTGACCCAGCAGACAGTGCTGAAGAGAAGGTGAGTATAGCAGCAGGACCTGCTTTTTTTTAAAGAGCTGTCGGGGATCTATATTTTTATTTTTGTGCCCAAGCTGGAACTGGGGTTTAAGCATGCTGCTTGCAGACGGCTCTGCATTTCAAACAGATCTCTTTGCTTTCAAGAAGCATCCATTTAAGTATTTCATTTACCACAATACAAACCTATGCCTTGACTTGTCGGCAAAGTGGCACATTCTATGCAGATAAACACTGACAGGCCTTTTTATTTTGAGCCTGATAATATTTGCCGTATGAACTTAACAGCCTGAATGTCAGAGCCGGCTGTCAGTGTGTTCTTTTTATTTAAGTTTATTGTGTAACACGCTAAACCAATTGGCGGAAGACGCCCAGTGCGGCACTTCATCATCAACAAATGTCACACCTCAATTATATATTCCGCGCATGATTTAACCCACCCACCTGCCTTATATCAACGGGGATGTCATTAGATAGGAGTTGTGTGATTTCATTCTAAAGGTCACAGCCAGCATTCCGTCCCACTTATCAGGGATACAGTTAGATAAATAGTTTACGACTTGTCATTTTCGTCTCCGATCAAATATGACAAACACTGATGACGGAATGCATAAGGGCTTCAATACACCAGTGATTCCTGGTTGCCTTATAGTGTAAATGAAATTTATCTTGACTCACCCCCCTTCCTTCTCGCATTTTTGTTAAATGGAATTTATAATGTATTTTCAGTAAGTGCTCTTCTTGCATTGTTATTATAACATTCGCTAACCTTACGTCATTTTTTGCCATAACTTTAACATATTTACATGCTTGCTGGTCCATGTTTTCATCATTATATTTCACATACAGCTTTGAGTAAATGCTCCCTCTAGTGGTCATCATATCAGGAAATGTGATTAGCATCTATGGCTATGGGTAAGCAACCTTGGCACTCCAGCTGTTGTGGAATTACATCAGAATCTTAACAGCCACAGGCTTGACTTCCAGAGGCTTTGGCATGATGGAATATGCAGTTTTACCATAACTGGAGTGCCGAGATTGCCTACACCTGATCTAGGCTAAAGCAGAACTCCAGGCAGATATAAAAGACGTACACTTCTGTACCCAAGAATATGTCCTTAAAGGAGGTGAGTGAAAATCAGTAATCCTCATAGATCGAGCGACGTGTGACAATGAAACTGTCACAGGTCGGCTCAATAGATCGGGAAGTGAGTGAACATATACCGTTGCTCGCTCACTTCTCGATCATCAGAGAAAAAGCACGGAGTGACAGGGAGAGCTGTTCATTATTCTGCTGCTTTTACATTGACTGTCCGGTCACAGGCTATTGGAGGAAAAGGAACTGTATATTTCAAATGCTACATGGGTGGATTATCAAGGAGGTGGTACAGCAGAACTCAGATTGGTAGCACCATTTTTTGTTAATGGCACCCCATACACAGCAAGCAAGACACAAATCAATGTGTGGCACATGTGCAAAAGCATGAGGTCAGAAAACACACAGTTTGCAGCTCAAACTCCTGCAAAAGCTTATTTGCCGAGCATAGGGAAGCCAATTAAATTGGGTTACACTATGGCTCTTCTTTTGGTTCATAATAGACTTCAATGGGAGACCTCTTCATGCATTTTAGAGAGTGAGAACAAGCTATCACCCCCTAGGGACACATGTTTTTTTTTTTTCACCTTCATTGGTCAAAGCAAAACCAAAAATGGAAAATGCATTCAAATGCAAATGCAGACCCACACGTGTAAATGGAGACTTAACCTTTTTTTTCCGTAGGAACATAGCAAAGGTTCAGTACTTTTCAAAATGCATTTTACAACTCAGGAAGACGAGTGCTGTGAGTGCGGCGGGGTAATTTTCAGCAGCTGGCACTCTCTGCAGAGATTGGCTGTCAGGCAGCAGGTGGTATTGCCTATATAAATGGTAAAACATCATCCAGTTCACCGTTACCCATCCAGCTCCACAAATCAATTTACCCTTATCGTCAAAACCACTCTGCTGGAAATGCCGTGACTGCTGATAGTACAGCAGCTATTGAAGACCGATTCTCTTATGAACCTGACTGGGAGTGTTCCAGCTGTGGGAAGCAAACCTCGGCCTTCTGGGTCTTGTGGTCCCTCAGATTTGGCAGGCTTTTTTTCCTTTATCTTGAAGCTGGACTCAAGGCAAATAGCAAAGTATAAACATAATACATATAAAGGAGCTGCGTTACCTGCCAAAGGATTTGTATGTCTGTGCATCCGGTTTTGAGATTTATATAGCTCTGCCACACAGCACAGCCCTTTTTTCTCTGCTGCCGTTTGATAGCTCTTGCAGATCTTCTCCCCAACCTCCTCCAGCCTGTAACTGAATATTAAAGGAAGCAGCAGTGGTGCAATGGGCCCTTAATGTCTTGGATAGCATTTAGACGTTGCTGCACACTTTTTCTTGCTCCAACCCATCCTCGTACATCCTCAGACGTATAGAATAAAATAAGGAAATCCATTATAGAAGCTGGGATTGCCTCATAATAATGGACCAAGTTGTTGTGCAGTGCAGAGATCTTTCCAATGCAGTCAACAGGAGATAGAAGATACTGTTAAGTGGTTCAACTTTTACTTTATACAAAGATGCTGTAAAACAAAAAAAACCTACTTTCTCCTGCCAACTATCAGTCACTCTTCGGCCAACCATTTTCCACCCAGGTTCTTCATTTTTTCAGTCAAAGTTTGGTGAGCCAGGTGGTGCTAACAGTAGATCCTAACTGTGTATGGCCAGCTTATTTCAACCTGAAAGACCGAGGATTCCTTATATAAAGGATGTCATGGCCCTTCCTTCTAAGGAGACATCCCCATGGTGCCCTTTATTCACAGTGTACTGGTGCAACGAGTGGCGCTGGTGTCATGACGTCAGTGCTGCTATGTGCATCATAGGAACCACCAAGCCTAAAGAAGAGGCAGAGATAAAGAGGACCCTGCTGTGACACCTAACCTGGTCTGAATACTTCAGAAAAGGTAAGAATAAAACAAAAAAAATAACATAAAATGCAGCCAGCAGGGGACACATGGAAAGAGGGGCGTTGATAAGGCGGAGGGGAGCGATGACAAAGAGCTAGGAGTAGGGTTTTAACTGGCCATCATCTACCAAAAAATGAAATATTAGATTGGAGTGGCCTGACCCTCTGTCACGTACCTTTTGGAGCTTGAGATGACGAGGGGGGCTTCCCTTGCATCTCTAGTAACAGGGGGCCTGAATATTGAGTTAGGTGATCTGGGGCACAGAGGGGCAGGAGAGCCGGAAGATGAGCTTGACACTGGAATTAGGTAATGTTGCTGCTCTGCTGGATGACTGTATAGAAACAGACATCAAAGAGGCATGCAGAAAAGAAACAGTCAGGCAGGCCGGGTCAGCAACGTGCAGGCAAGAAGGTACTTGAAGAGGAGACAAAATTGTAGTCAAATAGCAGTCCCGGATCACCAACGCGCAGACAATGCAGGACCAGGCAGGAGGCAGAAGAGTAGTCAAACAAGCCGGGGTCAGGATACCAGAAGATCAGCAGGGTCAAGTAACAAGCCGAGTGCAGCAACGGGAAGGCAACACAACAGGATACAGGTTCAAGATACAGGGCACACAGACAAAGAGTACTCGGCACTGGAGGCTTGGAGAGGCTCAGCTTAAATAGCCCATGTGGTGGCAAGATACGTCGGAGGTGCGCATGTGCATGCACGCACATGCAGGCATACACAGAGGTGCACGGACCAACCTGGCACTATGGGCCATGCTGTGCGCATGCGCAATTACCTTCGTACGAGCTTCCTGACACCCTCTAATGATGCATATTATAGAGCAGATTATTTTAAATTGTAACACCCAAATTTGATTGTAAACTTTTCACAGTTGATATAGAAAAAAGGATAGAAAGAATAGAAAGAAAAAAAAGTATCTTTGTAACTTCCTCCAATAAGCTGTCTGTTCTAGGGAATGTGATGGGCTCAAAGCCGCTCATCTCTTTACAAGAATACGATCAGATTTATAGAGTAACATATAAAAACCCAACGTGCCTCCGAACGCCTTAGATGTTTCCATTATCTGGCAATGGAATGCTAATGTTATGCAAGAGTTAGGCCAAATGATTTGTCTAGCACAGCCACTAAAAGTTCTGGCCGGAAAGCCTGGAACAACCGGGCAGTGGCGACTCTAGGAACAATATGTAGGGGGGGCACATAAGATACAACAGTCAAATCTGGGGGGGCACTAATAATTTTCATTGCATGTATGTAGTGACGCCTATGCAACCGGGGGAAAAAAAACACATCACAGACAAACATCAGATCATCCTCTGGAATCTGTGTATGCACTCAACCAGTTCCTAGTTAGTTTTCTCTTACCAGCATGGCGTAACTGGATGTCAATGAACAGCTACAATAATGTAGCAGCAGTAAAGCACCTGCTGCTTAAAAGAAAATCTATCAAGAGTGAAAAGCGTAGTCGCTGACTTCTCCAGAATCTGCTAGGTCCCTGGCTGTCATCCTGATGCTTTGAGTTCGGTGCTATTTAGTGATATTGAATTCTGACTTCCATGTGCTGCATCACAAGTATTGAAGTCAGAGGCAGCCAGGCAGCTTGCTCTTTCAGAAAAAGGCAATGGAAACTTGGCTATTTGTTCACAAGCCAGGTTTACTTTAAAAATTAATTTGAAGGCCTCATTATGAATGCACGCAGAAATGTACCATATATGACTACCCCAAACAGCTTACAAGAGCTATTCTCATCCTTAGTTCCATGCAACCCTAAAATTCCTTCAGATGTTGCCAGGAGTTCTTTGTGCTGTGGTTGAATGACCTTCCATCTGATTGTGCCTCCATAGTTCCAGGGTCAACACTACTTGGCATAGCTATCTGCTGGGGTAACATTGTGACCACCACTGAAAGGCGGGCAATCCTTTCACTGATCATCAATGTAAGGGGCATTTTCCCCATGGCCCCCAATCAATTGGATTTTCCAGGGGTTTTCCGAGACCTAAAAAGTATTTTAAGGATTTCTTTGTGGTAAAAGGTTGAGAAAGGATGACGTAGTTGGAGTTGGAGGAGCTATTGCTCTGACTTGTGTGCCAGTGAGGTACATCTAGGTACCTTTCTACATTGTAATTGTGTTTACAGAGCCTTCAGATGACCCCACTATGGTTAGAATATCTTCAAACCCATGTTCACTAGTGTACTTTACATAATGTGATGACAGTGGTGTGGTACTGAGACACGGGTGGGAGTGAAGGTACACTCCTAAGGACAGCTACTAGAAGTTTTCTGCACAGACAGTGCCTGGAAGCGCATATAAGAAAGCATTACAGCTAAGGAAGAGTTCCAGACAGAAAGATCATCCAATTTATCAGGCACCCTAGGAATCGCAGGGTTGCATCTCAATTCTCTTCCAAGAATAGCACTGAAGGTCTCGTTCAGTAAACAGGATCGTAATCCGATTTTTTTTTAAGGGCAGATAATGTTTGACAAAGTAGCTCTGTATCTGGCTGCCTTGGCTTTGAAGCCAATAGCGGTTCTGTATTTAATGTATTAGTACGCTGCCGAGCAGATGCCTCCCTTAGCTCAGTGTCAGAAAGTATTACCTTTTCTCTCTCTGCCAGATTGGCATCTTCTGTGGCCTTTTTATGCCTGGCTCACCAACTGGCAGTCTGAGCGCAGTCAGAGCTGACTGATGCACCTGACTGCTCAAAGCCGCTGAAAAAGATGACAAGAGAGAGGCCATCAGGAACAAGATTTGTACTTCATCTGCATATAGATGGCACTACGATTAGGAAATTTGCTTCCAATCCTGAACATAGTACAAAGTTTAGTGCTTTTTTACTATATGATAATTCTTATATATCATCCTATATCTTATACCACCTTATATGCTGGAACATACACTGTATACAACTTCCTTTCTGAAGTTGTGGGACAAAGGTATTAAAAGAAGAACTATGAGGCGAAGGAAAATCACTCATCCTCATAGTTCGAGCCGATGTGCGACAATGAAACTCTCGCACGTCGGCTCAATAGATCGGGAAGTGAGCTCGCTCACTCACTTCTCAATCAGGTCCCTGCAGAGAGCCGTGACTGTCAGTCATTTCTCCGTGCAGGGATGGATTAACCCCCTCCCCTCTCCGATCCTCAGACATCTTTGCTATCTGCAGGCTTTTTTTTTTTAGTATTTTGACAGTTGCAGTTGTCAGAATAGAGAAAAAAAAAGGCATAAGAATGCATAGCTAGATTCCTATTGGCTATTGCACTGTGCAATAACCAAAAGCAAACTAGTTAATGCACCCGCCCACTGCTGCTGTCAATCAGCAGAGGGGGACCTGGATTTTTCTATCAGGTCCTCTTCTAGTGATTGAAAGCAGCAGAGGGCAGGTGCAATAGCTAGTTTGCTATTGGCTATTGCAAAGTGAAATAGCCAGTAGGAATCTAGCTATGCATTCTTATGCCTTTTTTTCTCTATTCTGACAACTGCAACTGTCAGAATACTAAAAAAAAAAAGCCTGCAGATAGCAAAGAAGCTATTGCTTCCTGTGCTATCTCCGTCATTTCAGGGGGGTGCTCTCTCCCAGCCCCCCCTAATCCCCCCTCTGCGGATGGAGGGGGAAGAGGGCACCTCCCTGAAATGAGAGGGACACCTCCCTGAAATTGCTTCTTTCAGGTTGGGATCCCTGGATCCTCCAGCGCTGACTGGCGGAACTGACGGGAGGTGACAATTACAACTGGCTCTGCCTCTAGATAGGCAGAGCCCGCTGTCACTCACGCAGCTAAACTCCAAACAGATATATAAGGTACAAATAATGCAGCTCTGTATAAATGTATACATCATTAACCCCTTAAGGACGAAGGCCTTTTTTATTTTTTTTGTTTACATGTTATAATTCACATTTTAGGCCTGAAAATTACTTAAAACCCCCAAACATGATATATTTTCTGAAAGCCAAGACCCTGTAGAATAAAAGGGTGGCAGTTGCAAATTTTGATGTTTCACAACATTAGCGCAACTTCTTGTCAAACCCCCACATTTTGTGAAAAATGCACTTAAGTTAAAATTAGTGCCCCAAAACAGTATATATAGATACCAAACATACCCAGGTTAAAAATTGTGTGCGTCCGTGAAACTGCAACAGAATTCAGTAGCACAAAAAGTCCATACACGATGCTTTAACCCTTTCGCTGCCAAGCCCTCCGGAACATTTTTCAAATCAGCTGGCCAAGCCATTTTTGAATTTTCTGCAATTTTTTCCTATTGATTTGATTTTCAACTGCTGCGTTGCTAGCGTTTGTAAAAGACCCCCCAAACCATATATTTTCTGAAAGCGCAGGCCCGGTAGAATAAAGGTATTTTTGATAATAGCAGTCATCAGCGGCTTGTGAGCCGCTGATGACAGCTATTAATTTAAAGGGGACAGTCTGCTGAACAGTTATACTATAAGCTGATGGTCGCTAAAGCGACCATCAGCTTATAGTAGAACTGTAAATGCCAGGTCCTTGAAAGCTGATCCTGATACCTGGCTGTCTTTGGCTTCAATACTAAGATAAGCATTTCCTCTCCATAGTAACTGTACAGTTTTACAAAAAATAAAATGTTACTGCTCTGGGTACCAGCCAATCAGGTCCAGTGGCGGACTTAAGGAACCCTGGTGCAAGATTTTTTTCTCGGGTCTGGATCTCACTGGGCTCCCACCCATGAATGGATCCCACTGGGCCCCTCTTAGCCTCCAGCTGCACCAGCGGTAGTTCCACCCCTGATCGGGTCCCAACCTCCCAGTGGAGGTTAGAAAAAAATTGGATGGTTGCTATGGGCAACACACTTCCAGCAATAGCTTTGCAAATGAACTGAATTGTGTTGGCGATGCTCGGAATCCAGCTCTCGTTCCACAGCAATTACGTTCTGTGTCATTCCAAGCAGACATGTTCAATAATTAAGTGACCGTTGCTCCTCCGCGGTAGCTTGCATTCCCGGTGAGGAGTACGGAAGGAATACTGTGAAACTTTCTCATACGCTGGCACCGTTGCCAGCTAATTTTTCCGCATGACCACAATGCTATTAAGTAAATGAGGTTGGTAAACATATCATAAAGTAAGCTCATTATAACATGGCAGGCGGCAATGTTGCTTTCATTCTGAACATGAAGATCGGCTTTGCTCCATGATCACCGTTTAAATTAGTAATATTGTTTAATGTTAATCTTAATGGTGTTGCAGCGGGAATGTACTTTTTAAAATGCATGGTAATTGCCGGTCTCTGGAGTTTTCAGCTTTAAGTTGGCAGGGCTTCAAAGAGGACCTGCCACCTTGGCACACTCGTAGCGGAAGATGATCTAGCTTAAAGGGCAACGCCATACGTTTCATATACATGTTCCATATAGGAAAGCTTAATTTATTTGTCAGAAGTTTAGAATGTAATGCAAGCGCTGTTGTAATCCATCCTTCCCTGCTGTGTTATATGTCGTTGAATGGTAACAGAATGGGGTGGGAATTGACAACATGCTCCAGAAACTACAATTCTGCCGATACTGTATTATTAGATATGTATGCATAATAATCCAGGACATGTGTTGACAAGGGATGGGCAAAATTGGGGGATTTTGCTTTACCAAAATGTTGCCACTTTGGTGAAATGCACCTGAATCAAGAGAGAAGTTGAAATATAGGTATCCTTGGTGGGTTTAAGGGTGTAATGGACTTAAAATGGCTTGTTATGGTTAGGGAAGCTCCTATCAAGTCTAACAGTGACTCTAATGTTAACTCTTATACCCTAACCACAACACCAACCCTAGCACTAACCATAATGCTAACACTTACCCTAAGGCCCCATTCACACTAAGCGATTTAGCGCATTTGTGCTGCACGATATCGCGAGAAGTCGCCGGCCAATGCTATTCAATGGAGCTGTCTTAGCTCCATGTCGCTCGTTGCTGTCGCTCCAGCAGGACCCTTTTTTTGGCGGATTTTGCACGATTTTTCTATTTTTTAATGGAGCCAGACAAGGTTTAGGTTGCGCGACCGTCGCTGGATCGTCGCCCCGAAAGTCGCGCTATACCGGCCGCGCGGATCCGCTGCAAAAGGTATGTCACTTAGTGTGAATGGGGCCTAAAACTAACCCTAGCTCTAACCCTAATGCTAACATTTACCCTAATACTAACTGTAATCCTAACATTAACACTAACCCTAGAGCTCACACTAATGCTAACACTTACCCTAACACTAAACCTAGAGTTAACCCTAACGCTACCATTAACCCTAATACTAACTGTAACCTTAGCACTAACACTAGCCGTAGCACTAACCCTAAACCTAGAGTTAACCTTAACGCTAACATTTACCCCGATGCTAACCGTAACCTTAGCACTAGCACTAACCCTAGAGCTCACCCTAATGTTAACATTTACCCTAATACTGTCTGTAACCTTAGCACTAACACTAACCCTAGCACTAATAGTAACCCTAGAGCTCACCCTAATGCTAACACTTACCCTACCACTAACACTAACTCTAGATCTGACCACTTACCTTAGCACTAACATTATCCCTTGCACCGACACTAACACTAGAGCTAACCCTATTGCTAACACTTATCCTGATACTAACTCTGACTTTAGCACTAACCCTAACTCTGGAGCAAACCCTATTGCGAACACTCACCCTAACCCTAGAGTTAACCCTAACGCTAGCATGTACGCTAATACTCATACCTTAGCACTAACCCTAAACCTGGAGCTAACCCTATTGCTAACACTAACCCTAGCACTAACCCTAAACCTGGAGCTAACCCTATTGCTTACACTAACCCTAGCACTAACACTAACCTTAGCACTAATCCTAATGCTAATCCTTAAGGTAACTATAACCCTAACATTAAAGTAACCCCAACCCTAGCAATAATATTTACCCTTCGTAAACAAAGGACTTAGCGATGTCATAGAAATCAAAGTGACTGGACATCACAACTAGGCAGCTGTAAAGTAATGATTTAATATGCCAATTTTACTGCTTGGTGAAATTAAAGGTGCTTGCCAAAACCACTCCGATCATCCCTAGTACCTACTAAAAAAACAATATTTTGTGTCCTGTAAACGAGACTTTGATGTCGTGCCATTTTGACACAAGGCTCTCGGAATTGGGGGTGTAGAAGAAGAAATTTTAATGATGTCCATGATGCTGAAACTGCGATAAGATGAATTCTTCTCCTGTGCCAGGATCCTGCAGCAGGCCATTGGCATGATGGCACAGGGCATAGATTTCGGCACTGGCTCAGCTGAAAATATACACTGTAGTTTTTCCCCCCAAAAAGGGCCCCAGAGATAAACACACACCTCACATCCACTCCTTGACAATTCTGTCTAATTGGTTTGGAACTTATTTGTGCATTGCTGGTTTTGATAATAAAGCAGCAATCCATTTGATTAAAATAATACAATGCTTTCAATCATCCAGGATGGAAGGAGCTGAAACAGATCGAGCTTTGAGATTGTAGCAACATCTCTATATTCCGAATTGATAAAACTATTGTACTAACTTTCTTTAAATATTTCACTGTTATGAAGATACGGCACACAAAGTAAATTTACATTTTAATTATTTCAAGAGACAAAAAAGTGACACAGCAGTTTTTAAAATTCGGGGTAACGGCATGCAGGCAAAAACTAAAAGAATTACATTTTTCCACTAGAAGATTAAGGGATGTATTGTATCCCTCGGCTCGGCCGAAGGGAAAGGGGATATTTGTTGGCTTCTTTCACTTTTTAAAATATTGAGCATGTTTCCCTTTGATAAGCCATTGAATTGTATATCAATAATGAACCATTGTTTTGCAAAGTGACTGTCGAAGAGATTATATCTGATGAATGCATTTCCTGTGGTGGGGGGCAAGGGGGTGAAAGGGGGCTGCATTGCTTTCTTCAGAAGTTGAACATATTTTACACTCCGTTAACAACATCACAATTCTTTTTCTCTTTCCCCCTTGTACAGTTGTGGTCCTGCTCACATGATCACATGGGTGACATTTCTGACATGTGCCAATAACGCAGTTTTCAAAATTTCGTTGATATATTTTAGTTGTGTATTGTATGTGAATGTGATATAAAACCAAGCTTGGCACTTTCAGAGGAAAGCTCAGCAATCGCAACCTTTATACTTCCCCCCAATAGGTTTTCTTCAATGATGTAACTTTATACATTTCCTGGTCAAGATAACTCACCGCCTGGATTTAGCTAAGCAAATAGGTCAGAGTCTTCTATTGGATAAGTGTTATGATCTGGGGTTGCTTCAGCTGGTCAGGTGTAGGTTCAGCAATGTTATAATCAACTGTCTACCTGAATATACTGAATGATCAGGTTTTTCCATCAATGGTTTTTATCTTCGCTGATGGCATAGACATATTCCAAGATGACAATGCCAGGATTCATCGGGCTCACAATGTGAAAGAGTGGTTCAGGGAGCATGGGACATCATTGTCACACATGGATTGTCCACCACAGAGTCCAGACCTTAACCCCATTGAGAATCTTTGGGATGTGCTAGAGAAGACTTTACGCAGTTGTCCGACTCTCCCATCATCACTACAAGATCTTGGTGAAAAATTAATGCAACTCTGGATGGAAATAAATGTTGTGACATTGTATAAGCTTATCCAAAAGATGGCATGAAGAAAGCTAAAGGAGGTCCTACAAAATATTTACGTGTGTGACTTTTTTTTTGGCCAGGCAGTGTATGTAAAACAAACCTCTTCCTTCTGGCTACATGTGGAGGAATTATGAGGGGTAAGGATGAGGAGGGTGGAGGGAGATGTAGAAGGGGGAGTGAGAAGAGATCTGTGCTCTATGTTACCCATCAAAAATGAAGTAGGCTGACATTGCGAACATACTATATTTCTGGTCACCAACAGTTATTTTTATGTACTTCCAGTGTGTTTCAAGGGATGAGGCATGGTACCAAATATACTGGAAAATAGATTTAGGGTTTACATCCACTATAAAGAACTGATAACGAACAGTATCATGGGCATATGTTCGATCCTGTCCATTTGTGGCACTCCTACCTTGCATGGCTGCTTTAGATTCGCTCTGAGTAGCACCCTAATGCACATACTGTATGTGTGCACGTGTGTTGATGCATGCAAGGATGGAAGTAAACCTTAAATGAAAGTATCAACCAGATGCATAAAAGGGTGAGCCTCCAGTACACTCTTTTCAATAGTTAATTAAAATTGATTATTTTAAGTCCCGCTTAAGTTAACGCTAACGTTAAATTTTATTTCTTGCGTCAGCATTTCCATGGATACGCTGCTATCAAGAAAGTTGTTAGAAAATTTAAAAAACATATTATTTTTAGAGGTGCACCGAAATGAAAATGTCAAAAAACGAAACCGAAATTTTAAAAAATGTCAGGCCGAAACCGAAAATGTTTTTTATTTTAAGTTTTTCAAATTTTTTAAAATATTTTATTTTTATTCATTTTTTATAAACTTTTTAATTTTTTATATTTATTTTTATTAAATATTTGTATTTTTTACTTTACTTTTAGTCGCTTTTGGGAAATATTAGGTGTCTAAACAGACCCCTGATATTTCCCTTTTAAAATAGAAAAAGAGAGAGTCCTCTATCTCTTTTTCTGCAGCCCCTGTTATAAATGAACAGGAATCCTCTGAGTGTTCCTGTTCATTCATAACATGAGGACAGAGTATGAATGCACAGGAGGTGATGTAGATAATTTCCTATTCATTCATAATTGAGGATATAGTAAACATGCTCTGTCCTCAATTATTTACAAACACTCAGCGATCACTGATCACTGACGGCTTGTACCCGCTCTCCCACCTGACAGCTGACACAGGAGGCTGAGCAATCGGAGCTCATCCTGCTGTAACAGCGCTGGCCGTCTCCGCCCACACACCACTCTGCCGATCTGTGACAAGAGGCTGGGCGGTGTGGGGGGAGAGATGCTGGCCGCTCACAGCGTCCTCCTCCCGCAAAGCTCGGCCACCTGTGACAGTTTCTCTCCTCCATGCTAGGACACAGAGCAGCGCCCAGCGGGGAGAAGAGAATACAGAGATGCACCGCTGTATCGGCCAGAAAATTGCACTTTTGGCATTATGCCAAAAGTGCCATTTTCGGCCGATATGTTTCGGCGGCCTATTTATCGGTGCATCCCTATTATTATTATTATTCAGGATTTATACAGTGCCAATAGTTTGTGCAACGCTTTACGAAATATAGGTAGACATTACAGTTACGATGCAATTCAATACAAGAGGGTTAGGAGAGCCCTGCTTGTGAAAGCTTACAATCTAAACTTGGCTGTGGGGTACAGGACCTCTACATATGTCCCTGGTACAGAATGTTTAGTGATATATATTTTTTAACATGTATCAGTCACTTCAATGGCAGCCAGAGGAGGGTGCAGAGAATTAGGGTGGCGTGGGAATGGTGCCACACATTTTTCAGCATTCACAACCGAGATCAAAACAGCAGCCAAAGACAAAACACCTGCTGATTTTTTTTTTTATTTGCAACAAATTAATTTGCTTGTTTCCATGCACGGAGTTGTGATTTTGGGATAAATCCTCTGGGAAAAATCTATTTCCATATTCAGTCATCCTGAACAATGTCAATGCCTTTGCACCTTCTGGATGCAATATTTATGGCCTCGTTCCAAATAGTGCTCTTACATTTGTGGCCTTTTAAAATTAATAATCCATTTCCTGGGGGAAATTAAATATGTGAATATTGATTTATCAAGGATTACTCTGTGACTCACATCTTTTTACTAACCTCCACCTCCTCGCTAGGAGGATGAGAATAACCTTTCATTTTATAGCAAATGTCACTGGAAACAATGTGACTCATCACCGTGAGTGAGCTGCATGGGAGAGGGCAATCTGTAGTTCTCAGGTATGTTGTAATGGCATAAGTAAGGGATTAGCGCAAATGTCATTTTAAAATGAGATAAGTGTGTTGCCTTGCCTTGTGCTGGGGAAAAATAAAGAAGGTGCACCTTTTTGAGAAAGTCTCTACGACGAAACGCGTAAAAGGAGTGTGCCGTTTCCCCGCTGACACCCTGGAAAGAGGCTAGCTATAAGTTGCTTATGCTGTTGTACCTTTGGAAGTCTGTAAGTGCAATCATTTTTAAACTACTTGATAAATAAAACATTTTACATCTGCACTTAAATCCTGTCTTCTCTCCTTCGGTCGGTCTCCCCCTCGGCTTTCTGGTTGATCCCTCCGGAGTGTTCTCCAGCCTTGGAGGTTGTTTAATTATCGCCGATGAGAGGAAGTGTAGCCTGACGGCAGGAGAGGACAGAGAAACTTACAGAGAAGGTTTCCTTTTTCTATTTTGCGGACGCATCAATGGAAGTATAAACAAAAGACACTGGATTTCTAATAACATTCGGTAGAAAATAGACTATTGGTGTTACAACCCTCGCTTATACAATTTTATATTTATCCACCTATATTTATTCACTTTATACTATTAGATGTGGTTTTAGATTTGTTAGATTGGTTATACATCAGTCTTCCTTCAAATTATTGTCCTCTTTATTTATTGTTGCCGATTGCCAGACTGATTAATTTACCTGGTTTATAATTCAACCATTTAGTATCCACATTGTATTTTCACTATATGGCACACATATGCATTATTCATTAACTTATTTAACTTATCATATTTAACCTATCAGTTTTATATTCGTACCTTCACCATATTTATATGACACGTGTATTTATTAACGTTCATGCACATATGCACTTTTGGATTGCATTTAGTTGCAAGTAGGATTTGATCACTTATATTGGTTTCGTTTGTGGTATAAATATAGCACGTATTGCAATACCAAGCGCAGCACACTGGTTCACAATTGATCACTTCGATAGATATTGCTGCAGCTGGATTATAATCTTTTGGATTACATTTTTTGATACTTTGATATTTTTATATTTTTGATACTATTATATCTTTTCCTATTTTTTCTGTAT
Source organism: Nanorana parkeri (assembly GCF_000935625.1). Lineage (NCBI taxonomy): Eukaryota > Metazoa > Chordata > Amphibia > Anura > Dicroglossidae > Nanorana > Nanorana parkeri. The sequence continues at coordinate 491,014 of NW_017306887.1, forward strand.
TTTGGTTTTTGATTTTTTCATATATCCTAGCGCAACTACCTTGGTCACCATCTGCATCTTGGTCTTGGTCTGTGGACCCATTGTGGCCTCACAGGACCTCTTCCTCCTCTTCCTCCAGTGGTGTACAGGTCTTGAAGGCTTTAGAGACTGGTGCTACCTATCGCTTTCTGTAGCATGTTTCTATGAGCCCTTGAAGTGGACGGATGCTGGTTCGCATAGCAGTGAATCTCGGGAGGGAGGGGGGGGTTGGTTCAGCACTGGAAATGAGTGATTGACATGAGAGCTGGTTTTTAACTACCACAAGGCTTTCCATTGAAACAGCCCCTCATCTTAAATATAACCCCCTGTCCATACTTCGAATTAGCTGCTGACCCAATGCAGGAGCCATAGCTTACATTGGTCTGGGTGATGCCCTTGCCCAACGCCGAATCAGCATGGTGCAGCTTAATAGTCATAGGCCCTAATGAAAAAGCTGTCTTCCTACAGGCTTGCAGGTATAGAGAAAGGAATGCATGTGCAGTACCACTGACTGGAAGGAGAACAGGCACTCTGCTCGGCTTTTTATAGGCTGTGGCTCCTGCATGGGACAAGCTCTAATCTAGGGACAGTATAAGATGGTATAAATAGCATAGGAAGAGCAAGGAGGGTTGTGTACTTGTTAAAGTGTAGCCATATAGCTAAATTGAAACTCCATCCAAAGTTTTTTTTTTTCTAGTTTTGGTTAGCTTTGGAAGTGGGGAAGGATTAGAACCTTTGTTTGATTTTTATTGAGAAATATGTACTGACTGTGCAGGTGACCACGGTGAATGAATACAATTTTACAGTTGTCACTAAACAGGAATAGAAGGGAGATGTCTGACCGGGGACATTTTTTCCAGTGACAACAGTTAAGGTTGGGATTTTCCTTAAAGTTTCAGAGATTTCCTATCACTTCTTTTTGAGCATATGGGACAGGAAGTTAAAGAGAATAAAGCAAAAAAAAGCATGATAAAGTTTATAACTCTTCCATTCCCAATCCAAAACTAAAATATAAAGGCATAATAAAATGACATACAATAATATTGGTTGAATGGCCACTTTAGCATGTCTTAAAGCCCAACTCCAGCCTCCTTCTTTCTTTTTTTTTAATTGATCCTCCTTACCAGCCCCTGGTTAAAAATAAGTATTCAATACTTCCATGCTTCAGTCCTGCCCTACGTGTCCTCCTTGGTGGCTCTTCACCAGCTCTCTTCCAGGTTGAATGACACCCAGAGTCATTCATCCTACTACCTGGGTTGAAGACCAAGGCATCAAGGACACACCCCTGGGGGTACGTCATGAAAACATCCTGGATTTATAGGAGAATCCTGTAGAGAGTGTCACCACGTCATTATGTGGCTCTGTTCTCTTCAGACGCTGTATATGGGTTGTCCAGTCACAAGCTGAGGGTTGAGTTAAATGATGCTGGTCATAAGATCAAGCGCTGCGCAAACTGTTGGCGCTATATAAATACTATGTAATAATAATAATAAGACTGAGGGGCATAAAAAAGTACAAAGGGGGAAATCTCTAAATTAAAGGTGAATATTGCAGCAAAAGCTGTTTTTGTTATTTTATCTTTTCATGGGGTAGTCCTTTTTTATCTTGATATTTTAGACTGGAGTTCTGTTTTATAATAAAATTTGCTGGACCAATTATGGGTGGGAGTGACTGTTGGGCATGGGGCGGATAAAAATTGGAACTGGGTTTAATTTTTGATGCTTTAAATAGTATGGTTGCTTGAGGAAACATGGCCTATGTGCCTGGTTTATTTTATTTGCAACTTAGCAGTCCTCCCAACTGGACAAATTGGCATAAGATTTCTTAATAGGTTAGACTTGGCTGTAATTGTTTATTAGGGTTACTAGACATAGAACCAGCTATATGTAGGGAAATGCATCTCCCAAGAAGGCTCCATTTTAAACACATTAATGTCTGGGGCATTCTTAAAACTTTAACTTATTTATCCATGAATGATATCAAAAATGCTTTTACATAAGCCTCTGTAATTCATGTTCAGCGGCACTTTAACACAAACAGCTTGTTTTCCTAATCACAAAGTTTATTGACCCACACATTTCCAGTTAGGAGTAATGCAAAACCAATTTGTGAATGCAGTTCTAATGCGTTGACGTGCAGCTTTTAACGCGATCATAAATCAGAATGAATGCATCCTGTTATTACTGCAGAAGAGCTATGCTGTTCATGCCATTATTATAACAGAATGCACAATAAACATTAATATATTCATCCCCAACAACATGTTCTCTTTCTCTTCACTGATTCAATCCATTTTCCATTAAATTTGGCTTTAGTGAATGCGATGGTGTTTAAATCCCCAGGTCTGGCTGTAAGACAACGGATAAGGATTGGCATGAAGGAAATTGATATGCTGTAACACAATATGGAATATATTTACAAGCAAATTGTCGAGCTCTCCTTATCCATGAACAATAATGTAATAATAGAGTTTTAAAGGATAAGCCGACCCAGGATTGTGAACTTGGTTTTGGGGGGTTATGACTTGGTGTATTCAACCTCTGCCTTGTTCAAAAATGTTGGGCTTGTTTACACTGTGCCTGTAGGGGGTCCTTAGTACATGATTGTGATTCTTGTCAAGCACCATCCCAAACGATGAGTCTAAATGCCTTAAACTAATTTATAAACAATAGGCAGGGCTTTGCAAATCAAAATACTATGCACAGAGTTTGGGCCAATGCTGGCTATTGTTTTCCTCACATATGCACTCCCATCACTTTCTCTTATAATTGTAATTGGCCTAGACCATGTCAACAAGAGACAGTGACTGTGTTTGAGGGTTTCTGGGAACTCCTACAATAGAAATTGCAAAAACAAAATGTAATATCGAAGATATCCTGGGTTCAACTAACCATATCACTGTGTAAACGGCATCCTTCACTGCCCTTATGTGTGTTTTTCACACCGGTCCCCACTCTGTTTCCATGACCTGTGCTGCAACCCTGGTGAAAATCTAGTTCTTTTAAGTATGGAACTCATCTCTGCCCTCATATATATGGCAGGGCTTGAAGCCTGGAAGGCCAGGGGTGGTCAGGGGACTGTTCTTAAAAGAGTGCTAGTATCTCCCAACAATATTTCTAAAGGATCTTTTGCATACAGTGGTGTCTACGCTGAGAAACTTAATTATAAATGCTACTTATAAAACATAAAAGTGAAAAAGCAGGACAAGGACCTTGCAAAGATAAACACACTGAAAACCGCTTGCCTTAATAAAGGGCAAGGCCACAGCTTTATTGCTTAACAAAACCATAAGGCCTGGTTCACACCTGAAAGTTTTGTAGCGCGTTCAACGCTCGACGATTGCTCTACAAAACGCTCAAACATCTAAATCCCATTGTATTCAATGGGTCTGGTTCACACCTTGGCGTATTTCAACCCGTCCGAACGCGATACAAAGCGGCCTACGCCTGAAAAGGTACAGGAGCTTCTTTGCAGCGTATTGGGCGGTTTTGTAGCGCGTTCGCGCCCATAGACTTTGACGGGAACGGGCTGTAACAGCAGATTTCCAATCAACATCCAATTTATCAAACCCCTTGTGCTAGTCACAGATGAACTGTAAGCAACGAACCAAGTAGCTTCTAGGTGTCTAGTAGCCTGTCCTCACCATCAGCTCCAAACAGGATTATGACTACCTACGTTGGGCTTACATAGATATTAGTTTCTAGGTAAACCTACCTTGGGCTTACCTAGAAACCAATTACCCATTGCCGAAATAAAGGACCAGTAAAGCAAATTAGATCTGTAAAAAAGTAGGGGATTAACTTGTCCAGAGAGTGAAGAAACCTCAGAGCAGTGAGAGTATAAATCACTAATAATTGCGATCACCTTTTTCACCCTCAGTAGCTTCTGAAGCCCTCCACTCTAGTTGATCTAGAAAATAAGCTTACACTTGTCCTGTGAATAAAGCAAACATAATGTAATGAGGCGAATGTCAAGCTTTGCATTGGGACAAGAACAAGTCCAGGATAGTTGAACAGAACTTCTGTAACCCTCAAGAACCATTTAAAGCCCATTGAACCCTTAAAAACCACCACAAAACGCCTTAAAATGTCACTAAATCCAATCCAAAAACGGTGTATTGCATTCCTTGACATGAACAGTGGTCATCTAACCACCTATTATTATTATTATTAATATATTGTTATACAGGATTTATATGGCGCCAACAGTTTGCGCAGCACTTTACAATATAAGGAAGACATTACAATCACAATACAATTCAAGACAAGATGGTAAGGAGGGCCCTGCCGATGACGGCATACAATCTAAAAGGGAGGGAGAAGTGGTACATGAGGAGGGAGCTGTGTGGGGATGAATTGTTTTAGAACGTGATGGTTCAGTGGTTAGGTTGAGGTGGGATAATTGTGGATTGTCTATGGCAACATATTTATGTAAAAATTCTTCTCATCACACTTCTTTATTCCCTATTCCTCTGAAAGTTGCTTATGTGTACTTCATTCTTACGTGCCAATGGATTCAGCATCAGAACGTAAAAACTCTTTGCAATGTAAAGCCCATTCAGTCGGAACTTCTGTAACCCTCAAGATCCATTTAAAGCTCAAGAAAACACCCTCTGTGGGCTGAGTGACCAGGAAAGGAGCGACCTCACTCCTGCATTTGTGGTATGAACCAGCATGAATGTGAATTGGCACATGCACGTTGGTGTTTGCCGGCCCAATGAATCTTGGGATACGAAGTTTGAGGATCATGTGTATTGCTTGTACCTCTAAACTGGAAGATTCTGAAAAGCGTTTATGTGGATAGCGCAGTGATGAAAAAGATCACACATTGACTCCAATTAATTGCGCCAAAAATGGCAAAATTTGGTTGAAATTTCCACAAATGTTGTCATTTGGTCATTCTGTATTGAGAAAGCTAGTCAGATCAACAGAGAAAGGTTTTCAAGAAAAGGACAGCAAGGAGTTGCCTTGATTTATTTTGTTGCCGCTATACCATGACCTGGTGAACATCACAGACACAAATTTTGCCAAAATTCTCAGTGAATGAAACATCTCAATATCTCTTATCCCTGTTTATAATACATAAGCAATGAGTCTGTTTTGTGCTTTTGGTTCTCTGTTTCTTTTCATTCCCCAGGGGCTGCTTATGAATGACATTTAGGAACCATTATTTTATCTTTTGAATGTTGTTTGTCCCTGATAGTAGAAACAAACGGTGATAATCAAACATCTTTTATGTTGACGAGTAATGTTTTGCTGATCCAGTGTTAAGCAGACCTTTTTTTTTTTCTACCTCAGATGATTGTCTGTGACAAGGTGAATGCAAACATTGCAGCTAATATCCTTTGAAAGAAAGGAATGTACTGCCATGTCAGGAATAGATAGCAATATAAAAGACAAATATATCCTTTGATATTGCACAGGAGTTCTAAGATAAATGTTAGAAGCCTTCCATTAGAGAAGGCGATGTTTATAAACAATGCCGCTTTTTATATGTTTATTGACCGCAACACGTAACCCCGGTGCAATTTCAGAACACACAAAAAAAGAACAATCGTTTCTGTAGAATAAAAAAACAATGTTTATAGAGTTTTCATGCCTTAAACAATCAAGTATATGTGGAAATATTACAATATTCAGGACCTGTGTTTGGCCATTCCTGTTCTTCAGCATCAAAACTGGTGTTGTTGGAGGTGGACAAAGCCATTTTGGAGGTGGACAAAGCCATTTTGGAGGTGGACAAAGCCATGGCGGAGTTGGACAAAGCCATGGCAGAGTTGGACAAAGCCATGGCGGAGGTGGACAAAGCCATGGCGGAGGTGGACAAAGCCATGGCGGAGGTGGACAAAGCCATGGTGGAGGTGGACAAAGCCATGGTGGAGATGGACAAAGCCATGGTCCACCTCCCACTGATACACCATGATCTTAAATTGTATCTAATCCCAAGAACTAAAAATTATTATACTGCAATTTACCAGTCCTGATATATGGTGGCTGCATACATTTTCTTTTATTCAAGTGTAGCCCCTATATAATATACATATATGTGCTATCACAGCGATTTCTGTTCCTAACTGTAAGGAGTTAACTTGTCCTTGTGCGTGATCTGAGGCGGAGATATGTGGGGATTGCAGTGCTAGCCTGACACTGGGACATTGCTAATAGAGCTCTTGTGAACTACCACTCCCAGGATGCTGTGTGAGAGGAAGGAGGAGGGCTATGTACTGCAGTTACTGAGCGTGCCCAGTCTGACTGGGGGATCTGGTGAAGACAGGCCTGTGTGTGGCACTGTGTGAATTAGGACTGCATATAACAGAGCTGTGTAATTGCCACTGACAGATTGGGACACACAGAATCTGTACAGCAGCACCCTGAAGGACTGATGTTCGTCTGCTGGATCAGAGAGACTGTGTACGAGTGCCTGAAGTGAGGTTCGGTGACGCGGTTACCGCAAAGACGTCGAGGCCTAGTCGCATGGCCGAACCAGCCGCCGGGGTGATCCAGCCGGCACAGCAGAGAGAGAGAGAGAGCCAGACGGAGCCAACCGAGATGACTGCAAACATCCTGGATGAGTGAAGACTTCCTATGAGGGACCCAGATGACTCCCCCTACTTTGCCTGAGCTGAAGAGAGAGGGAGATAGGACGTCCAGCTTCTGCTATCAGTCTTCATCTTTTCCAACTGACCTGAGGATTGGTGAGAGGCCTTTGGCCACATTGACAACCTGTTTGCTGTTCATACCTGCACTAAAGTAAGGGCCCCAACGCCGGCTAGCTTAGGACACCACTACTGGCCAGTAGTCTAGAAAGGGTTGGGCATTGCCAAAGGGAAACCTTAAAGGGACATACACCCCATTTAGGGGAGGACATTTTGAGACACCCAGTCTTTCATACAGTCTGTGTTGGCAGCAGATAGCCGCAGTTACTGAGTTGCAGAGTGCCTCAGCCTGCTACTAAATATTCTTTCATGTGATTGTTGGGTTTACTATTGCCTTAGCTACCTTCATATATTGTGTTATCATTAAATCTGCTATAAAACTTCTCAAAGGTGTGTTGGTGTGCTGTGGATCCACATTTGGGCGGTACATTGGTGTAGGGGGATAGAAATATCCAGTTATTCAGCGGCTCCTTCGGGGGTGAGCGCTACACAAGCTTCTTTTTTCTCTTATCTAGTGATCTTGCTTCCTATCCAGGGTGGGAAACACTCACTCACCATACTGTATCTAGGAAGAGTACTGATACTGGTTCTTCCGGTAGCATGGAGCCAGCTTCCTGGGCAATCAGGAAGCCGGGCAGCATATTATTACCCACTGCCCGGCTTCTTGATTGCCCAGGAAGCCGGATCCATTCTGTTTGGCCGGGATGCAGGCTTCATGTTCTCTCACAGCACTGCTTGTCAGAAGAAATCTCCCTCTAACCCGAAGTTCCGGTATTGAGGGTAAGTATTGGAGCATATGGGTGAGTACTCGCCCAAATACTCGGTATCGGCACCGATACCGATACTAGTACAGTGTATAGACGTGAGGATGCTGAGGAAGATTCCAATGCTGCAGGGAGGCGGAGACAGGCAGGAGGGAGTGCTGTAACAACCGGTCTGCTTGGAGCTTCAGGTGAGTATAACTTTGTTATTTTATCATCAAGACACAAAGGAGCAATTAACCCTTGCAGTGCAGGGGAAGTCCCAAGGCAACCCTAACCCAGGACTGGAACCCTAGTCCTAAGGCAAGGCTTAATACAAAAAAATCCTGGAGTTCTTCTTTAAGTGTGCAGTCAGCTAAAAAAAAAAATCAGGTCTACTTCCTGCCAATCAGGGCTGTGCTGTGTGACTGAGCTGTATAATTCTCAGAACTGAATGAATAGAAAAACAAATCCTTTGGCAGGTAAATTAGCTCTATTGTATGTATTTTATTTGTGTGTATTTAACTGCTTGACGGGAGCTGAACTTTAACTACTACTATATGTAGGCAACCTATAAATTCACACCGATGCATCATCTATTAAAACAAATGTGCATTGTCTATATGGTATCACATTTTGTTTCAGAACAGATCATACAGGTTAAGAAGTGTAGATATTCTTGCCATTGTTTCCCAAAAACAGGATATGAAGTGTATCGTATCACTGGATTATCTCACTGCCTAGCTCTGTGGAGGGTCAGTTAATAAGAGAACGCAATGTTGCTTTGCAGAAAATCAGTTAAAAGGAAACTGTGCTTGCATGATATTGCTTTCCTTTGTATCTCCATCGCAAGCAGGAAACATCATTAGTCCAAGACACTATACTGCACCCAATGTAGTAAAACTGTATATTTATTTTCAAGGTAGTTAAATACCATATAGATGGCCATATTGGCCACCAGCGCGTTCTGCGCTGGCGCGCCACCATCTTCGTGTATATCTTGGTATATTCGGGCGCCGCCATCTTGGTGTATACAAAGATACATTCAAAGATGGAGGTGCGCAAGCCCAGAACGTGTCGGCGGCTGACATGGCGGCCGCTTGTCCTGCATTTTAAGTGCGCGAAATCGAAACATTTTTCGTTTTCATTTGTTTCGCCAGAAAACAAATATTTTTTGTTGTGCACATGTCTATCATTCTGCATTGCTGTATAATGTATTGCTGGGATTTGTAATCCTCTATGACTGATGGTATTATTCTGCATTGTTGTATAATGTATTGCTGGGATTTGTAGTCCTTTATAGCTGATGGTATTATAATAATACCATCAGCTATAGAGGTCTACAGATACCAGCAATACATTATACAGCAATGCAGAATAATACTATTATCCGCCACATTCATTCGAGTCATTCAGGGGTAGGGGAGATGTATAGCACACAGCGTAAGAGCCCATACAGCTGCTCATATGCATCTCAGCTCAAACGGAAAAAAACGCGTGTATGTCCATATGAGTCTAGATGCAATAAGGATCACTTGCTACCAGCTTCTGCCAGCAGGATCCTGGGTACATTTATACACTCGTGCACATGAGACCGTAAGCAGCTAAAACTGCAATTAGAATACATATCTAAGTTTTGTGTTTTGTAAGTGACGCTGACCTGAATCAGTGCACCACTTGAAAAGGCTTTGAAGGGAAAGATAAAAGGTTTTTGGAAGCAATTGGGTAAAGATTATACCAGCCATGTAACGTCAAAGGTTCTAAGCCAGGCAAGGTTTTGCATATTGATCAGGAGATAAAAAATGACAGATTAAGAAATTTGGAAGAGTTTGTAACTAAGCTGAAAATAACTAAAAAAGTTAGATGAAATGGGAAGGAATCTTTTTTTTAAAAAAACATTCTTTATTTAGGATAGAGACATTACAGTCACAATAATAGTGTAAGCCAGTTATTGGTAGAACTCATAAAATAACAAGTAAATTGAAATATAATAAATAACATCTTGAACTGTAAGATATGAAATGAGAACATAAACTGGCAGCCAATATGAGAATATTATAGACTACTATGTCTCATCCGGGTTTTTAACCATAAAAAACATTTGGCTTCAAAAATAAATAAAAAGGTATTAAGAAAGAGTAAATAGAGAACAGTGAGTATGAACAGTAAAGTAGATATAAAAGAGAGATTGGGAGGAACATGGGGAACATATAAGAAAGAGGAAGAGAAGGGATGGGAGTAGGGGATGCATTACTATTTATTTTCTGGGCCTCTTTAGCAGACGTTACAGGAAAGACCAATAGCTGCTTTTTTTTTTTGCCATAGCAGTTTAAAGTGCAACTGGTATGGATTGAGGAAACTCCATGTCACATTGTATGTCCTAATTCTGTGGCCTTGGGGGAGACAGGTGGTAGTTCCTACAAAACACAAGCTTTTAGGTCCCATAGTAGAACCCAACATACCAGGACGTCATATGAGGATGAGGATAAGATAGTGTAATTCATAACATGAAATGTTAAAAGGACGGACATTGAAAACACCAAAGAGTTAGGACTAAGGAAAGAATTGATAGTTATATAAACGATAAAGTGCAAGAAAAGAAGAGGATAAGTGATAAGTGTAAGAAGGATAAGAGGCCAGTGTAAGAAGGATAAGAGGCCAGTGTAAGAAGGATAAGAGGCCAGTGTAAGAAGGATAAGAGGCAAGTGATTAATAGGTGTTGGAAGGTGTGTATAGAATGATAAAACAGACACTGATGAGTAAAACACACAGCTCTGGCAAAGTGCTGGGAGCCATCCTAATACAAACCTCAGCAATCATGAGAAAGGTTCCATAAAACAAAGAATGTTCATTTTTGAAACGCGTGCCAGAGGCTATTACAAATGTATTTGCCCAGGCTGAAAACTCTGCAAAGCTTTTCTCCGTAGAAATTATTTGAACATTGTGAACATGATTCCCCCCCTTAGTTATTTATGCCATATTGGCAAGACGTGCAGCAGCACATGTGCCGGTATATACAAGATCTCCGAATTGCTTTCGGCATCACTCGGTTTTGGAAATAAATCTCAAAATGCAGTCTACTAGCGCAGTGTTTGAGGCGTATACTACTGACGGGAGGAAGTACATTTCCTTAGAAATCTGCCGTGCACATATTATTTATTCCCAAAATGATAATCAGTGGATTGTTCAGAAACCAGGATGAAAGGAAAATAAAACATGATAAGGCGGTTTCACTTTGTTGTCGGTGCTGTACCATAAGTTCCGACTTTCTTAGAGGGACACCTTTTACTGCTGAAATTGTTATTCAAAAGACACATCCTTCCTCCACCATACCTTAATTATGTTACATAAAAATAGTGCCTGCCAAGGTCAGAATTGGAACAAAAAACCCTGAAAACATAAACAGGTAAATGTTGACCACAAAAATTGTTTTGCTGCCCTTGTAATGTTTCTGGAGTAAAGGTGACATCACTGATTTTGTTTTATAATATATGCTCACACAACAAATAGAGAGTGCTCCACCTCCTTTTCAATGCACTGGTGTACAAACAAAGGCTTCCACAAGCCCTTTGTCCTAAACAATAGAGAAAAATGTTTGCACATGGTTCTGTATCCAGTTACAATCTTCTTTTTTTTGTATACTATTTCTTTATTGTTTCTATATATAACAATACAGACATATAAACATGTAAACATCCTGTTAAAAGACTCCCATTGAGAAATGCAATCAAAAACAGAAGAGAAAGATATTCATAACTTCCTCCTAAAACAGCCACCAAAAAAATTTCCCTTCCCATTGGTATTTAAACCATTCTTCCCCCCTAGGGATCTCAACTAAAAAAAAAAGCAAGGGAAACAACAACCCAAAATTCCTCCCATCCCTAAACCACCTCAAAAAACAAAACAAGACAAATTGGAAAGAAAAAAAAAAGGAAAAGATTAAGCAAAAGGGAAAAAAAATGAAATTTCACAGTCTCATCTCCTCCTCCCCTCATTCCTTTCCCTGACTCCAATGGACATGCAAAAGAGCCTCACATTCCTGTTAAGCACATGGTAGTGATGTCAGACTCCATCCATGGTTACCATGGCACCATGAATTGTGGGTACCTATCCTGGGAGCGCACCACTAACTCTTCAACCCTTCTTAAAAAATTAATTTCTTTGACCCAATCTTTAATTTGAGGTGTATCGTGAGACCTCCAATATCTAGCTATTACAGTTCTTGCAGCAAATAAAATAAAATCTGAAAAGGCCTTTCTTCACTTCCTTAATTGGTCCTGGAACCATAGTCAATAGCGCAACCTCAGGTGTAACAGTCCCTGGACCTTAATAAAATGTGCTCCTATTTCATAGGCCATTTCCCAAAAAGATTGAATCTCTTGACAGGACCACCATACATGTAGCATAGTACCTCTCTCTACTCCACATCTCCAGTATTGATCGGATATGTTTGGAGATCTTATAAAAAAGGGGGGTATCTATACCATCTTGTTAATATCGGATATAGCTTGAAATACTTGATTTAAATGTTAACACAAAAGATTGTTTCCAATCTTTATTTATTTAGGGCATGAAACCAGACATAGCAGTCCAGCTAATGCGTTTCAGCCAAAAGAGGCCTTAATCATAGCTCATGATTAAAGGAGAACTATGGGGTTAAGTCTTTTCCCCATAGTTCTCCTTAGGGTAATGGGAGGACACAAACTAGCATCCTCCTGTCACCCTAGGCTCAGTATACCATGAGCAGCTGCTCGCGGTATACTGAGACGCCGCAGCTGAAGCGGATCCCGACAATTGTGCCGGGATCCGCCCAGCTGCGTGACTGACAGCTGGCTCTGCCTATCTAAAGGCAGAGCCAGCTGTACCTGCCCCCTCCCTCGTCCGTTCCGCCAGTCAGCGCTGGCGGATCGGAGCGCCAACCAAAGAAAATGAGAGTAGACTATAAGTTAGACAATTTCAAACATAACATAAGTTTAATGCGGCAAAGTTTTTAACCCGTGGAATAGAGCACTTGCAGTGACTGATGATTGGTGTTGTCAAATAGCAATACATTTTGGTAGTCACCAGCAATTCATTAATAAATGTTTTGATTCACTTCCCCCCCCAGCACTGTGCGAGTGTGCGCTCTACACCGTCAGAGCCAAATGTCATACTTGGTGCTACATAGATATAGGGGAGCCTGAGACTCTTCTATCTACATCTCATCAGTCAACATTGTTTTTCCCAGTAGCTAATTGCAAGGCCCAAGCATTGGATTTAGAAAAATGCCTTTAAGGTCAAACCATGTGTAAGTCATGGCTTTACAGAAGAGTTTCTCATTGAGCTTTGTTGGGTGAACTGGGAGAGTTGGGCAAACACAGGGAATGCAAGTAGCAAAAGTGTGTATGAGGGGTGGGGGGTGGGATTTGTATAGGGAGCAGGTTATGTAAGGCCAATTTTTTTTTCTTTTTTACATTTGGATAGAGTGGTGAGGGGTTAAGACCACACTGTTTTTTTTTTCTCTCTGTGCTCTTGTTATGGAGATTTACACTTTCTATTTGTTCCTGGTAACCATTGTCATTGGGACTGAAAGTGAGGGAAACATTTCCATTGTCACCAGAACAGAAGTAGAGTGCCCAGTGACATGATTTTCCTCACTTTGAAGAGATTTTCTCTTACTTCCTACTGTGTCTTTGGGACAAGAACTGAAGCAAAGTCTCCCCAATGGAACATAACAAGAGGTTTTGATGATTTCCTCCTCTATTCAAAAGTTTTGGCTATGTTTTAAGTGCGCCTTAATGGGCAAAGTACAAGGTCATTATTACTGTGCACAAGCCGTGCATTCTAGGACTTAGATGTAGGCCTGCAGGCTGTCTGTGCTGCTTCTAAAGTCTTGTTGTAGGAGATATAACAGGAAACAATGTAATTGGGGCTCTGCAGCACTTAAATGTCACATCATAGGTTTGTATAATAATAGGTCATGGCAGTGATTCTCCTGTAACTCAGAAAACATTACTGAACTGGAAGTCCACTCGCTGTGTTTCTTTATAGGTGCCTTATTGTTAGAGGTCTGTCTGCCAGGTTTGATAAAATTTCTTCTCCTGTAAAGGTCACTAGGAATAGCGCTCTAACCTTTGATGGGATACGGTGGAAACAAATTATTTTCTTATCATGTTACGGCCTCTGTTAGCAGAAACTGCAAGTTAACACACAGGGTCTTTCAACCTTCCAAAACAGAATAAAGAAGTTAAAGGGGATTTTTAGTGTCATTCAGTCCAAAACTGGCATGCTATTGCTGGATGAAGGTTGGCCGGGAGCAGGGGCTGACTCGCAACTTTTAGCCCAGGGGGCAAGTACAACCCAGAGGCCCATGGTGCAGCAACTTGGCCCCCCTCCCGCTCTGCCTCTTCCCCGCCTTCTCCCCGCCCCTGTCTGCCACTTTTGCCATCCATGTAAGAGTAGTGAAAGGTCGGCTGATGTGAGGACTCCTAGTAAGTTCATGAAAGGGGTGATTGGCTGGGGGATGGTGCTCTCCTCCCACTGGGCTCCCTACATGGTTCTGGCCTTACTCCGCTCCATGTCTGGTACTTAGGCACTCTCACCCACTGTAGACCGCCGCTGGCTGTCCATGCTTCTGGGCTGTGAGCTATGGGAGGAGAGTGGGAGGTTAGTGGGAGGTGCCGGAGAGTGTCAGTGTTCTATAATTTTTCTCGATCCTATACATTATCTCGATTGTGTCACTTCCAGTGGGGCCGAGTCATCCGAATCAGCTGTTTTCATGACCGCCTTTCTTCATGACATGCGCACCTGGAGCACCTGGACGCGGTAGCGAAATTAATGGGTTGAGGAAAATTATAGCACACTGGTAGTGTAGGGATGCCTAGGAGTAACAGTCTTCAGATTCCTATATATACTGTATCTCTCAAAGATTCTGAATGCAAAATATTTATCTCTGGGATTTCAAGTACCCCAACTTACCAAAAGCACAATTGACATTGATGGGAGTGCTGACAGTCATTCAAAACAGGCTGATAGCAGGCTTCACAACATGTACAAGCTGAAACCCATGTGAACTAGAGGGTGTGGGTATGTGTGGACCTCTCTGTGTTCAAGGGATCCCCAACAGAGTTCCCATCTAAGCTGGGTACTCCTTAAAGTGACATTAAACCCTCAGATTTTTTAACATAAAACAATACTGTAATGTGCGCCTTTCTGTAATCCATGGTTGTTTCCCTTCTCTTTGCTGCCCTTCCTTTTAAATCTGTATCTCTTCTCATGCAGGGCAGAACTTCTGTTTTGCAGCAGACTGCCTTGTCTCTGGAATGGATACATGGTGTCTGTGTGAAGGTTCACAGCCTGAGCCAGCACTACAGGAAGAGGCACTCAGCTGCAAAGGGAAGTTCTCCCCAAGCATGAGAAGAGATAATGTCACTTTAAGGGGCAAGGCAAATAAACACATGTACTTGAAGCTGAATATTGGTTGTATGTGAAAAGTTTATTTCAACATTGTATAATTCTCCTTCCAGGCGCTTGAATGTGGAGTTAGTCAATTTCGGTTCCTTAGACTGATAAAAATTGGCCTTAATTGGCCAGTATTTTTCTTTAATGACCATTCCATGAATAACAGTAAACAAATAACTAGCATAAATAACATGGCAACTATTGGGAGGTGTTACCAGTAGGGGTTTTTGGATATCCACTAACATAAAGTTACATCTTCTAAAGCAGCGTTTTTCAACCACTGTGCCGCGGCACACTAGTGTGCCGTGAGATATTTTCTGGTGTGCCGTCAATAAATCGTTAATTTCTACCTGAGTCCCCAAAAGAGTCTTCAGCAAGCAGCCATGGGTAACTATTACATCACCAGATTGTGCCCTGTTTTATAGCATTCCAAACACACAGACATTCCACAGACTGCCAAAGATCCTTTACCAAGCTGCCATGACTACCATCCTATTACCCTAACATTAAATGAGGATAGGCGTGTGGGACAATTTCTCCTTCCTACCTTTCTGGAATGACCTCCCAGCCAATACAACAGTTCTTTCCTGTGTGGTTCATTTGGCCACCAATTGACCACCAATATAAGGCCTCACACTCCAACACTACCACCTTGTAACTTAACACTTTCCCTGCCCATTCCTCCCTCTAGTCACGCAGTCCCTCCACCCATTTTCTTCTTTAGGTCTGCATATTTCTACGCAATAATTAGTTTGGCTTGCCATTTTGGATGCATCCATCTGAAGAAAACATGAGTTTGGAACAAGTCATGGTGGCATGTAACCATAACCAGGGGATGGCTAGTCGCCTACAAGATCTGCTTGTCCAAAGATGGTCATACATACAGAGATATGACCAATCAAGTCTGCTATCTGCCCTCTATACACCTGCAGTAATATGTTTATCTGCTGTTCATGCTTGTTTGTGCTATGGAGGTTAGTATCTATCTATCTATCTATCTATCTATCTATCTATCTATCTATCTATCTATCTATCTATCTATCTATCCATCTATCTGTCTATCTCCATTCCCTTCTTTTTTTAAACAGATGAACAAAAAATAGGACTCAATGATCCAACTTGTCAAATCCTGAACTTGGTGACTTTTGCTCAGATGGCCATGTCATGCATCCATATTTTGCTGTATATGGGCACTGTATGGCCAATCTTAGTTTTACTTTCTTCTTTCTTGAACTTGTTGACACCTTTTATCAGGACATATTAGTAGCTTTTAATGGTCCCATTGTTTATTGTTCAAGCTAGGCTGGAGAAACCACTTAGTGCACTGGCCCGTAACACTGCTCAGGGATGAAAAGCCAACACCGGGTCTCTATTGCAAGAACTAAAGCAACCAATTATAGCTAGCCTGCACTAGAGAATATACATTGCCTGATGTTTTGACCTCAGTGGTGTCTGAGTGGCCTTCCCTAGAGACTTTTGTCATTAAGACCACTCTGCAGTGCATGAAGGCTCTGCAGTAACTATACATCACAGTGTATTGAGGGAAAATGATGGCTGACGGTAAGGTTAAGAACTTTAAACAAACTCTGCAGTACTCCATGGACGAAAAACCACAGAGAAGAAAATAACAGAATAGACATGATTAAAGTGATCCTTTTTGTCTGACTTAATAGAGCTCAGGATGCTCAGGTTATTTTTTTTTTCCTCAGAGTTTTGCAATGTTCAGTTATGAGTCCATCGCAAAACTACACATTTGTTGGGACACAAAGCAATCCTCACCAGGCTATTTCTATATGTTCCATGGGTTTTAGGTAATGATATTGCAGATTCATACTTGTTTCTGTTCTGTAGATTTTGAGACTGGTCATAACAGTAACTTCCGCATGGTGAATTCTTTGTGCTGGCAGTATTTAGTATGGCTGAAATTCTACCTCAAACTCTGTGCGGACTTCAAGTAGAAGCAACTTACATGAGCAGGATCTAAGCTTTCTTGAGGTTGGTTCACTAGAGTTCCAAAGAGATAAAATAAGTCAACAGGGGTATCAACATACCTATATCCAATCCAAGCTATCAGGTATGGAGGGGTGTACTGATCTCTATAAATATGAGCAAAAGCAAACATTACATATATGATGCAGTCCATCAAAAGCATCAAAGCTGAACTTTGGGAAGGGCAAACATTGTCCATATACAGTACAAGAGTCATGTGTATTGTTAATTGCATCTTGGTGTACTTTGTGTATTTCTTCCAGATCTGTGCAGTAAGTCCAGTGCAAAACTTTGCCTCTGTGTAGGAGCTTCCGCTAATAAAGACCTGTCACTGCTGCTCTGTCTTCTTGTGCAATGTGACTGGTATTTTCCTGTTGAGCCACCCAATCACTTCTATGGTGAAAAGCGCGAACCCCCCACCCTTTCTGTTGCTGGCTATCCTGAACTACGCTGTTCCTAATGCTGCTCTGTATTGGCCTTGTCTCTGCTGCTGGACTTCCAGTCACTGATCTCCCCTCCGGTTACTGAATCCGAGTAACCGGAGGGGAGATCAGTGACTGGAGACTTCCAGTCTCAGACTTTCATTTCTTTGGCTGCTGTGGCCAAAGAAGATACTAGTAAAGCCACACATGTTACATTTTGCTGTGAATTTTGGAGTGAGAGGAGTAATTTTAGGGCCATCCCTTTCCTGTTAACTTTTATCTGATAACTGGTGAAGGCTTTTAAATCACCACCCGTGGGCAATTTTGGGTACCATCGTTTTTTGCCATTTCATGGGCATGTGCAATTTTAAGGCTTCACGTGTTTCCTATCTAGTTGCCTGACGAAACCCCATCTTTTATATTTTACCAACAAATTTGATATTTTCTGTCCGTGCACTAAAATTCATTTTAGTGTATTTTTTTATAAACATTTGCACAATTTGCAACATAAAAAATTGCAATTAGCTTTTTTATTTTATTTACAGGGCCTCTACTTTGACAAAATAGATAATTGTTTGGGGGCTTTAAGCAGTGTTCTTGCCAACATTTCTGATTTGAAAGAAGAACTCTGAGCAAAATGTTTATTAACCCTTGCAGTGGGGCTACTCCTGCACTGTAAGGTTTAAGTGCTCATTGTGGTCTAGGGTATAAATCAAATAATTTATACTCACCCGATCCTCTGAGACCGGTCGCCGGATCCTCTCTCCCTCTCCGCGGCATCGATCTAAGGTCCCAAGTCATCAAGCTCTATACACAGTGTATAGGACATGAGAACCCAAGAGACATACCATCACTGCAACGGAGGAGACAGACAGAAGGGATTGCTTCCACAGTTGGCTGGCTCAGAGGATTGGGCAACCTTTTATTTTCCTCCCTAGACCAAAACTAGCAGTTAACCCTTGCAGTGTGGGGGTAGTTTCACTGCAAGGTTTAATAATAAATATTGTTCTTCTTTAACATGTGCGTGTAAAACTTAAGTGGTTAAAGCCCCATTCCAGCTAAAATTCTTTGGAAAAAGGTTTAAACCATACACATAAAAGCTGATCATTTTAAGCAAAACACAATTGCTGGGCAGCTCAGCCTACATATAAATGTGGAGAAAAAATGTAAATAAAGCAAAATAATACTATCGTTACAGGTATTCCACCCATGCATTTACCAGCTTCAAATATCTTTCACTATAATGAGCCTTAGTATTCTTTCTTGTGCAGAGGACACAGATACAACGGTGCAGAACCACAGACAGAACAGTTCTCTGATTGTCACTAGCTGCTCTGCGTGCTAGTAGATAAAATTTAACCTGCTGTACTTTATAACACTCGAAGGACAGTTTTGCTCTATGCAAGGAAAGTTACCTCAATGTTTATCACAGTCAATGAAGTCTGATGCTGAAGATTTACATCCAGAGCTTGCTTGGCTCGTTCTTTATATTCTGTAGAGTACGGCCTGTCACTGCCGTTGTTTCTGAACAAGTCGAGGGGAACAATGACAAACTGTTGGCCTTGAAGAACATTTGTAGTTCATCTATTTTCATTGGGAAATAAAGAACATGTTTGATTTATTACGGGAACCTGAGGATGCTCAATAATTGTCGCTTCTTCCAGACATTACTCAGTAACCTTGAAATAAAATAAATTGTAATATACCGGATAAAGAAAGCATTACGGGGCTTGTTGGGCTTGGTGAGGCACAGCCGAGACTTGCACCCAGGACCACCTCATGAGCTTAGCAATATGGGCAGCACAGTGGCGTAGTGGTTAGCGCTTCTGCCTTACAGCACTGAGGGTCCCTGGTTTGTATCCCAGTCAGGACACTGTCTGCAAGGTGTTTGCATGTTCTCTCTGTGCTTGTGTGGGTTTCCGGCAGGTGCTCCGGTTTCCTCCTACACTCCAAAGACATACTGGAAAGTAATTTGGCTCCTGTCTAAATTGCCCCTTGTACCTTGTCATGTGAGATAGGGACTTTAGAGTGTAAGACCCTTGAGGACAGGGACAGATGTGCATGTAAATTGTCTGCGCTATATAAATACCTCTAATACATATGACCCCCCTAGGCTATTTGAAAACTCATGTATCAGAATTTTTGGTCAGTTCAAGTTCATCTAATGCCCACGTATACTGCAGTATGTTACCAGCATTAGCACTAGTGGGTTTTGTTTCCCCCCCCCCCTTCCTCAGTTACATAATTGTATTACTTGTTGATTCTGTTCATTTTCAGTGGTGACAACAGTGTTCATTCAGCAGTGTAGTGTTATCACGCTGTAGACACGCCAAATAAATAAATACATAATTGGTGCTGACACTGTCCTTCCTTCTGGAGGGGGGCTACTTTTGTTCTCCATGGTCCCTGTGTGTGTTGTAAAGTAGTCACCGCTCCAAGCTCGCTCCTGTGATGTGGACTATAATCTCATGTTTAGTTTACTAATTTGTATTGAGATTGTAGTCCATCACAGGAGCGAGCTTGGAGCGGTGACTACTTTACAACACACACAGGGACCATGAGGAACAAAAGTAGCCCCCCTCCAGAAGGAAGGACAGTGTCAGCACCAATTCAGAGGTGATTGGAGGATCTACAGCCGAGTGATACACAAATAAGATACATTTTTGTTAATAGTTAAGATTAGGGATGCACTGATACCGATACCAGTATTGGTGCCGATACCGAGTATCTGGGGGAGTATGAGAGACAAATGCTCCCTATACTTATCCCGATACCGGAACTTCCAGCATCAGGAAGCCAGGCAACGAGTAATTACACGCCGCCCGGGCTTCCTTAATAGGACTTCCGGTATCAGTATTTAGTATCGGCGAGTACCGAAAATAAAATAGCGGTACTCGATACTGAAAAACCAGTATTGGTGCATCATTAGTTAAGATACTTGAAAGATTTAACTCCTGAGTTTAGTGTCACTTTAAGTGACAGAATGCAAGAAATGATAAAATACACACAAAAAAGGCAGAAAACACTGTAAATGATTTACAGGAAACTAACAACACCTCAATAAAAACAAAGAGTTATTTTTTTATTTAAGGACATTTTGCCCAAGCCGCTCAATTTTAAGGAAATTACTCCTTTCATCCCAAGCAATTTTATTAAAAAGCAACAATGGCGGACACCTACCGCCTCGATCTTTAATCACAGAATAACAGAGCAATATTTAGTTGTGTTTTGTCTCAATATTTTAGAATGTATATTCAATTTGTTCCATCTGTCATGAACTGATAGCTTTTTGTTTTCGTACCGATCCAGTCACAATGATAATGTGATGTTTAAGTACCAGATGCTTCTTGAAAATTAAAAAGTAAATTGCACAAACAAATACAGGAAGATAATGGAATTCACAGATGCCCATGGTTATTGTATGTGTGTCAGAATAGCTATTTGTGCTTAATTGCAATCTGAAATTACTCTGAGAAAATTATCTTATAGATAACTTTTTGTTTTTCAACTGTCAAACTAATTCATTAAAACAAAAGGTGAACTGTATCAAAGGAACTTCCTAAAGGGGGTTTCCTACAGAAAACCCTTCTTACCAGTTCTTGTAGAATTCAGGTTTTTTAAATTGCACTTTGGCTGATATTGGATATTTGCTGAATCCACATTCATTGCTGAGGCACTGGTTATGTGCTCAGGTGAGGGGAGTTAAGCATTTACATAAGAAGGTAGGATTTTCAATTCTGTTTTTAAAGCGGACCTTGTGCTTTTTACAATGCCCGCTGTTTATGTTTGCCCACCTTCCTGTTGTTGAACCACTTTTAAAAAATTTCATAGAAACACCTGTTGGAGAAAGTGATTATACTCCTCTTTCTTCCAACTTCCATGGTGGGAGGGGTGATGTTATGATTCTCTGATGAGATCACGGGGAATGCTGAGTACTTCCAATATCAAAAGATGATGATGCAGAACAGTGCTGAGATTGTCTTCTGAGTGTAATTTAAGACTACTCTACATTCACCAGATCAGGTATCACGTACCTGACTGGAGACTCAGCTGAGAAGGGGGCTGCCCGTGCACCTCTCGTCCCACACCTCTGGAAGTAGTGACGGGATGTAAGGACAGAGTAGAGAAAAGGTGCCGATACTGGTTGCTGGAGGGTTCTGGAGGAGGTGCGTTGGACCAGCTGGTCAATCAGCAGGACCAAGATGACACCGGGACCTCTTGAAACCAGAGCAGGCAACGGGTAGGAGGCCAAGGAAGCACTGGCAGTATGTAGTTGCTCAGGATGCTGATGGAGCAATCCACCAAGTGGCAGACCAGGAGGGAAGTCAGGTTCAAGCCGAGGTCATACACAGGGAGCCAAATCTTGAGGTGCCGAATCACAGATCAGGAGCAGGGTCAGGAAACGTAAGCCAGGATCATACACGAGAGATCAGAGGGCAGAGGTACCGAATCAAGAGGAGGAGGCGGAGTCTAATGGTCACAAGACGGGTTCATTTACAGGACATCAGGATACAAGAACAAAGTACAGTGCACACAGGGACAAGCTGAAGACCACTCAGCAACTTGGTCATGGCTTCATCTCTGTTTAAATAGGATAGTGTGCACGCTAATCCTGCACGCTCACGCACGTTTTCCAGGAACTTTGGGCAATGGATTGCATACTTGTGTGCGTGCACGTTTTTAAGCAGGAGTCCATCTGCAGGAAAGTCTCTTACATCAGGTCAGAAAGAGGATAAGATCACCTTTGACTTTAATGGTGGATCTACCATTGAACATCACTTTCCCTTCCACCATTGGAATGAAGAAAAATCCCCAGCACTTCCATGTATGGGGGAACATATGGCGTAGTCCCTTCCCTGCCATGTGACAGAGCTTGTATTTGGCAATTGTTCACTCAGTGCTGTCAGATGTATGTAAAAAGAGCGTCTTTAGTCCAGTGTAAGCTCCAATCTCATTTATGAGGTTACATGAAGCCTCCACTCTTCCCTGCTGGAAACTAATGGAGTAAAAGGGGAGTAAAGTAATGGTAAGTATATGCAGTTTAGGAGTGTGGAAAATTGAGGAAAATATTGCCAGTGTCCACATTGGACAGATGGGGGGAGGGATGGGTTAGAACTTTGGGCAGGTTTTTATTACGGTCTATGACTTCCTGCCCAAACCCCAAATTACATCTTTCCAATAGGAACACAGACATAGATATAAAAATATGCCAAACATGTTCTCTTTCCAAGTCTGCCCAAAAAATAAAATGATGAATTTTGATTGGAGTTGGATTTTAAAGTAGATGTAAACCGGAACTCAATGATTTCCAGCTTACAAAAACAGTGTATAGCATAACCAATTGCCATATTTAATCCTTGGTTAAAGTTCAGTGCTGCTGAGTTCTTACATCTTCAATGTAGTCTCTTCCTGCTTGCATGCATCCCAGTGATGGCTGCATGACATTTCTCAGGGTGGGTTCCTGATGGTGACAACAGTGGACCATGCTTGCGCAATGTGCTTTGAATCAACAATTTGTAGTCTCCATCTAAAGCCCTTGAGACAGGGTGACAACATCGGAGCATTATTGGGAGACAGTCATAGAGTACTGTTACCCTATAACAGGAAGTACCAGAATAAGTACATTTATGGCAGGATCACCATGTTCATTTTAACAAAAATGACTACATTTTACAGTTTAAGATTACATTTAAGATTTTAAGTATGGGGTTTACATACTGTGGGGGGAATTTACCAAAACTGGAGCAGACAAAATCTGGAGCAGATGTACATGGCAACCAATCAGCTTCTCTTTTCAGTTTGTTGAGTTAAGATTTGAAAATGAAAGAGATAAGCTGATTGGTTGCCATGCACAGCTGCTCCAGATTTTGTATGCTCCGGTTTTGATAAATTCCCTTTTGTATATTTTAGGGTTAACATTTCTAATTAATTTTAGGCAGTTGAGAATTTAAAAAAAAAAAACATTATTCCGATGTGCTATATTTGTGTATTGAGTGTAAAATGAGTTGGCACCAACAGTCTCCGAACCCAAAACAACTGCGCTAATTGTATTGAGCCAAGAAATATTCATGCCACCCACTCTACATCAATTCTTTGTATATATTGTCCTTGGACTGAACAGAACTTGACCTGATATGTAAACCTAACCATAGGCAGGCAGACGTTTTGCTTGCTTCCTGTTGCTTAAAGGATGACTGCTGGCAGTTGCCGACTTCTGTTGGACTCAAGCAAATCTTTAGTGAAAAGGAGCAAAGAAATACGTAAACAGCATCTCACAGGCATTGCTGTATTTATCACAACCCTGCACAGTGATATTCCCTTTCATCATCCAGTGAACGGGCCTTGGGGCAGCCAGACGAATCAGGACTTAGACACTTTTTATTACGTCTGGTAATAAGGGCGCTCTGCTGCTCCAACTACAAAGAAACGTCTTAACATTTTCAGTTGTTGGCTAAATCTTGAAAGCTACAATTAAAGCGTGTGGGAACCTTGAGTCAATAACTGGCACCCCTGCACTGGCTAGGCATTCAGCTGCTGGCAAGCCTTGCAATATAAAGACATGCTGCTCTAAAATACACATTAAAGTGAAAAAAGCAAAACCTGTTAATCTGCAGCCGCTGTGGTCGAGGTGGATTGGAGAAATAAACAAAGCCTTTTTATATAAAAGAACATCGCACAATGTATGTTAACTGTGTTGTTGTTTGAACTGGACTCTTCTGAGCCCAAATCCTTCCTTTGGTCGGCCAAAAAAGATCCAACATATATATATATATATACAATAAACATGATGCGGCTGGACTGTTTGCCTCATGACTGGGCCTTATTGGCCTGAGACATTTATTTCCCACCGGGGAAAGGTAGGGTGGGGGATCTGAGAGCCATGTCTTTTTATTGCCATGTATGGCTGTTTCAGAACACTACTGAATAAAACCGGCACCAAAATTGAAGGTGGGAAGTCTCTATGTGTGTATTCAGGGGAATGGCTTCAAAGGGATATGGGAGTAGCTTCACAATCAAAGTAGAGATTGTGCATATAAGGCAGAGAGCCTGAGATTTAAAAAAAAAATACTCTGTATTTTTTATACTGTCTTGAGCTTATAGGATTTTTTTTTATTGTACACTTTTATTTAAGTGACACTGTTGCTTAACCACTTGAAGTCCAGGATGTTAAACCCCCTTCCTGGCCAGGCCATTTTTCAGTGTTCAGCGCTGCGGTATTTTGTCATGCAATGTTTATTCCGTCATGCAACGCTGTACTGAAATAATTTTTTAATCATTTTTTGGGGACACATAGAGCTTTCTTTTGGTGGTATTTAATCACCGCTGTGGTTTTTATTGATATATTAAGCAAAACTTACCTAAAACTTATGAAACATTTATTATTTCCCAATTTTTTTGGTAAAATATAAAAGACGGGGTCACATTGGGTAGACACCAAATATGTCAAGTCTTAAAATTGCGGGGCTGCGAAACCACAAAAACTACAATACCCAAAATGACCCATAGGCGGCAATTTAAAAAGCTTTTACCGCTCATGAATTTTGTGTTATCAGTGATCAATGGCCCTAAAATTATTGCTCTCAAGCCAACATTTTCGGTGATGTAGCATTTGCTGTACAATTGACGTTTTCGTGCGTTGGCGCACGCAATGCGTTTTTATCTTTATATGTCACCCGGGGGGGGTGGACTTAAACATTTTTTGGGGTATTTTTTAATTTTTTATGTGACTTTATTATTATTTTTTTTACACTTAATATTATTGCTATCACATGGGGTTAACAATCCTATGTGATAACACAGGCAGACTGACGGGTCTCCTTTATGGAAACATTAGGGGTCTCTAAGACCCCCAAAAAAGCTGATGTAGTATAGATCTGTTTCACCAGCTTCTTCTGTGGCTATAGCAGCCAGAGAAATGACAGCTGAATGCGCAAGTGATGTAATACACACCACTTCTGCATTCAGAGATCGGAGAGTCAGCAAGTGGAACAATGCTGATCTCCTTCTGATCTTCATGCCAAGGGCCGTTGATCCGATCCCGCTGATGGGACAGCGGAGCCCGGGACTAGCGGTAACGGCGTTGGAGGGGAATCAGTGCTGCAGGGGCGGCACTGAAGGAGGGGGGTGCACACTGCTGGGCACTATACAAGCGATTGGAGGAACTTGCCGTCCGTCCATTTATTTGTAAGTGTATTTCTACTTTCGCAGCCAAATTGGGATAACACCTATTTTATATTTGTCACACGCATCTCATTCACATAGCACAACGTACTTATTTTTTTAATTGCTGCTTGCACAATACATGCTGTATTCTGAACTAAAAAGTTGTTCTCTGTACAGATACTCCTCGCTTAACGACTTACCTGTTTTGCGACCACTCGCACTTACGACCGTCCTCCGAGCGACCTCCGACCTCGCGCGTCAGCGCCAGTGCGACGTGTCGCCGGGGGAAGTGATGTCCTCCGTTCTTCACAGCGCGTCCCCGTGAGTATTTTCATTGCCCGATGTACAGTACACTGTTCAGTACTGTACATCGGCAACACTATACAGTACTGTACTAATGCAGTACAGTACTGTATAGAGTTCCTCACTTAACGACCAATTTGTTTAACGACCTGGTCGTAGGAACGGAACTCGGTCGTTAAGTGAGGAATACCTGTACTGAGTTTTGCATTGGAAAGCAAGGTGGCTGGGCAGGGTAATGTTAACCATCTCTGTACAGTGCTGGCTGATCTAATTATCAGTTGTAAACTAAATTTAAACTGTCTGTCCTAAGAAAGAGTTAAAGATCTAGAAACATTGAAGGGAATTTATCAAAACTGGAGCAGACAAAATATGGAGCGGCTGTGCATGGCAACCAATCAGCTTCTCTCTTTCATTTTCAAATGTTAACTGAACAAACTAAAGAGAGAAGCTGATTTGTTGCCATGCACAGCTTTTGTCACAGATTTTGTCTGCTCTAGTTTTGATAAATTGGGGACACTCAGTCTGTCCCTAGTCTTTCTATGGGGACTGACAGAGTTTCCTGTCACTTGTAAATTGAGAGAGAAACTTGCAAAGACCTGCTACACAGAGACATCTAAAAGATAAGAAATATTTGTTTTAATTATTTTTAAGTATACCGTGTGACTGGGGATACATACCAAACATATACTTAGGTTTTCTCAAATTTGACTGCAAAAGTGGAAATAAATTAGAACTCCGGAGCAGAACAGATCTTCACTCTATTCACGCAAGCACTTGAGGGCAATTACTAGACTCCTGAAGCTCAACAATGGTTGTTTTTTTTCTACAGACCATGTTTTCTAGAGCTGCTTGAAGTTAAAGTGGCTCCTCAGTATACCACAAATGCAATTTGGCAAACCTGTGGTGCCGTGAGATTTGGCAGCTCTAATTGATATCGCCCTAGGCCCAGATTTATGCGGCCTTACCCCAAGTATAGCCCTATATTGTAGAGTCAAGGGTCTGCAGTCAATTCAGATTAATCTAAGACTACACAGTGGAATATATTTACCAGATATAATCCAATAAATATCTCTGAACAACCCCCTCTGGCATGCTTGTCTTTAGATACACAGACGTGAACTTTACCCACAACAGAGGCCTGGTAGAACCTTGATTATGGAAAACCTCGGGCAGTGAACAAGTCAATCTTCTCTAGTGTAATAAGAAAGTCTCACTGGTGGGAATTGGCCGTGTTCTAAACTGGAAAAAAAAAACGTTCCAATGGAGACCTTTTGCCCTTACATTGTTGGACGACTGACCTAACTCTAGCTTGGCAGCCATCGGGAGCGAGTCAGCCTTTGTTAATATCCGAAATCTGAAGAGTGCGCTCTACAAACGCTTGTTAGAAAGAAAATATATAGTGGAGTTCTTTTTATCATAACAACTGCGGTTTTTCCTCCACGTTACAGTCCCTTTGCCTTGGTTTTCTCTGGCGGATATCATATGTAAGTCACAGACGTTACACCAGGTGAAAAGACTTTAAACTACAAATGCTTTAACCTTGCTTTTAACCTCTGTAAATTATCTACTACTGATGCTCGTCATCCCAGTCCACTGTGCTTAAATTTCAAGATCAATATATTGAGTCACAAGAAGAAGAAAACGTTAGGAAATCTATAGTTGGAGAAATATGGGGGCTGCAATTACTGACCGCCCCTTCTGAAAATGCAAGCTGCCTGGCTGTCTCTGCCATCAACACTTTCTGAGATGGTGACTCAGGACAAGCAAGCAAATCTGGAAAGTCAAAGTGAGGTGAGGGCTCCTAATCTGCATACTTGTTGTAGGTTATTGAGGCAATGAGTACTAAATCACAATGACAGATAGGAACTAGTCTTATTCCAGAAAGAAGGGGCATCACTGGTAGCCCCTATACTTGCTCAGTAAGCCCTCATTCACACGGGTAACCGCCGGCCCGCAAAGATCCGCGCTGCATGCACAGCCATATCGGGCTGCTCCTAGGAGTACGCGGCCATACGCTGCCCTATGCTTACCCGAACTGCACGTCCATGCAGGTGCGGGTGTCCGTACTCATATGCTGACCGGCTGCATCCTGTCTGCGTCCGAGCAGGGACACCCGCACCCGTACGGAAGTGCAGTTTGTGTGAGCGTTGGGTGCCATACGGCTGCATACTCCCATAGAGAAGAACAGGCTGCTGCGTACAAATCACATGCAGCACCTGTCCTTCCTGGGAGCAGCTCGATATGGCTTTGCACGCCGCACGGATCTGTACGGGCCGACCGTTACCCGTGTGAATGAGGGCTAAAGGTTTATTTTAAAGGAAACTAGGAGAAAATAGCCAGAATATGCATTTGTTATTAAAGGATGTTTGTACTTTGCCTGCTCTCCAATTCCCAACTTTCATTTCTTGATAAATAAATCTTAAAGTGAACCTTTCAATAACTTTACAAATCTGCATGAAGGAATGCCTGACGTCACAATATACAGCAACAGTATACTAAAAAAGTAAAAAAGTGTGACGCTTTACCAGTAAAACAGTGCAGTCCAGTGGCTTTACCTAGGCTGAGGCAATGGGATTGATTTGTTATAAGCAAATAGGCTGTTCACTTTGCAAGGCAATTTGCACTTTGCACGGGAGGTTTCCCCTTAGCTTAGTGAATGAGATGAAGCTCTGCTGACTTCCATCATGAAATCACGTTCAAGCAAAAAAAACGTGATTGGGTATTCCTGGCAAAGTGAATTTTCATCACATTCATTAAGCTAAGGGGAAACGTGGTGGTGGGTGGACAGCCTAAACCTTCATAGATTATAAAAGTTCAAGGATCTGCCTCAGCCAGGTCTTGTGGCCATTGGGTTGTGTCCACAGGTCCAATCACTCTTTCATTGTTTACCAGTGGAGGACAAAGTCGCCAGATGGCCCCTGTTAAAGATCATTCTGGCGCCCCCACTTAATGCTTGGCCAAGTGAAAAGTCATATTAAATGCATATCAATTGACAACTAGATAGAAATGAGAAGTGTCCAAATCTTTGTGACATTGGGAGGAGTTTTAGCATCCACCTGACCCACATTTAGTAAGAAAATGGACCCCTAAGTCCCAGGGGGTCCCTATAAATAGTATATCTGACCATATTCCTCTACATTTAAACTGAAGGATATGACTTGCAATTGCTAGGTAGCTGCAGGGTTGTCTGATTAGGCAGTTTTGAAGAACATAACTTTCTCTCTTATCTCTGGTGCATTTGATTTTTAAGCAAGATTACTCCTTTATCCAAAACAACTGTCCCTTTGGTTTCTTGGTTTCACTTGAATTCTAATCTCGAACATTATCATAATGGAACATAATTGAATTACTCTATTCTGGACGGATTGGAAAACAAAAGCAATGTATTAAACAGCTACAGGACAACTATAATTACCATTATAATTTACTTTGTCACACAGTGCTGACTTTGTGCCCAGTGCAGCCACTCTCATTGCTACTCTGGAGATATATAGTTATTTCTAACAATTTGCCGCAATGATGATTGTGTGCCTTTTAATTGTAAACAGGGAGTTTGACTACTTTATAAGCCCATGAAGAGCTACGCTTTATCTAAGTGTCTTTAGGGGCATAAAAGAGACTCTTAAAGGGCCAGTCCACCTAAAAGTGTTATATTCCCTATAAATGGAGTCTGATGGACCGAATTAACTGTTAGATTCTTATGTATCATGGAAATTTCTCTGCTGTAGTTACTTGCTCTTTGCATGCCCACCTGGAACTTGAGTAGCAAGTACAGAGCTCTGTTCTCAACTCTATTTGACAATTTAATTGAATTGAAAAAGGGAATGTACTGTAGAGACAAAGCGATAATTTTGCCACTTTATAGATCGCTGGTTCGGCCTCATCTTGAGTATGCGGTTCAGTTTTGGTCACCGGTCCACAGAAAGGATTGTTAGGCACATGTCAAATGCTCCTTTTCCTGTAACAACCACTCAGCTCCATCTGGTGTTTACCTCTTGTAATTGCACCTACCACTGTCCAGTCAGCTGCAGGCTAATCAGGCTAATCAGCCTGGCTACTCGCCCCTTACTTATAGTTCCAGTCTTGTCTTGCTCTGTCTACACAAGCCTATATCCTGATCCTGAAACCCAGTCCTGCCTTGATTTTGTATCCTAGTCTTGCCTTGGCTCTTTAATCTTATACTTGTCTTGTTTCCCCTTATCCTGTATTTATCTTGTATTAGTTCCTGTCTTATATCTGTTTCCTGTTCCTGTCTTGTGTCTTGCTTTCTGTTTGTCTTGTACTTTGACATCAGTCAGTACTTCTCCTTGTTCCTGGCGGCCAGCCTGTGGCATCACCTGATCAGAGCAAATAGTTTAAGTCCTGGGGGCATCCAAGTACCGGTAGGCGTGTTTGCCTTATGGGAATGGCGCATGCTAAAGCTGAAACAACTTGTCGCTATTGGCTCTGACAGCATGCGTCCACAGCTGGTCCTGACAAGGATGTCCTGGAGCTGGAGAGAGTCCAGAGAAGGGCAACGAAACTCATTAAAGGGCTGGAGCACCAAAGCTATGAGACAATGTTGCTAAATTTAGACTTGTTGTTCACGCCGAAAGTGAGGAGATATAAGAGGGGACATGATTTTAATGTACACAATGTTTGGTGGTGATGGCAATATCAGCAATAAACTTTTCACTTTAAACTCCCTAACAAGGACTATAGGCCACCTAAAATTGGTGGAGAAAAGATTTATCCACAAAGGGCGTAGGCGATTCTTCTCAGTGAGAGTGGTTACATTTTGTAACTCTCTGCCACAAGCAGGGTATCAGCAGAGAGTATTGAATCATTCAGAAATCAATTAGATACCTTCCTCAGAGACCATAACATACACGGGTACAGGTACTCTTAAAAACTAACACCACACAGGGACTCATATACACACACATGCATGCACACAGACACATAAAAGGTTGAACTCAATGGACTTGTGTCATTATTCAACCTCAAATACTATGTAACTATGTAATTTAATTGCATGCCTGGTCGTCTCATCCAACATCAGTAGCTAACCTCACAAATGCTTTTTTGGCACAAATTCCCACAGACAGTCTCCAAAATCTTGTAGAAAGCCTTCTCAGAAGGGTGGTTATAGCCGCAAAGGAGGTGAAGTAGGGGGGCCACCCCTTACTATTAGACATGTGCGATTCGGTTCATTCCGAAATTCGTTTTGGACGAATTTTCGGAAAATTCGGAGATTCGGATGCATCCGAAATTTCGGACTCGAAAAACGAAACTAAACTAAACAAATTTATTTTTATTTTTTTAAAACGAAACTAAACTAAACAAATTTTTTTCAAAACGAAACTAAACTAAACAAATTTTTTGCTGGTGCACATGTCTACTTACTATTGCCCATTGTTTTAGATTGGATGTCTAAAACAAACTCATATAGGTGTGATGATCAGGTGTTCAATGTTTAACCATGTAGTGCACCTTTTAGCCTATAGATAGTATCACTATCTAAATATAAGGCAATGAAAAACTGATACATCTATGATGCTTTCAAAACAATATTTCATATATAGACTTATAGATTTTGGAAAGCACTCATATATACCAGTCAATGTCATCAATATCCTTGCGGAAATCAAATAAATGGGCTCATTGCTTTTATCTAGAGGTCTTAATTCTTCAAATAGGGACTGGATGAGACCTTCAATCTTTCCAGTGCTTCCATAACAAGTTATTAATGGTGAACACACAGTAGACTCCGAATATCCCTTATCTATAATATTTTACTTTATTTATTTATTTTTACAATAAAGTCACATGAAACTGCAGTATTCAATATAAGTGCAGTGCTTGAATTGGAAATATGTCGCAGTGGAGTAAAAGGAATACTACAGAGAGGCTCACCAGTTTTACAATATTATCTAATGGTAAAGCCACTCCGGAGGCATCTCATGCATTGGAAATCAGACAATAAAGGCTGAATTTCCAGCTTTCTAACCCTTCATGTTGAAATTATACAGACTTCTAATAATGTTCACAGGAGCTTTTGCCCTGGGGAAGAAGGGTTGAGGGGGAGGGAGGGTGATCACTCCTCTTCGGGCTGCATATAATCATTAACTCATAGCCACATCCGCTACATAATTTAAAACTTAAGCAATCGCCACACGGCAACAGAACATCTTATTTTTTTACATTTTTTTCTCCCCCCCATATAGATGGTTTTAAACATCAAATTTATTTCTAAGTTGCACTTGTAGCTAACTGATTTACTCTTCATTTTAGTTTTTCTGCATTTTCACAAATACCAATAACGGTAAAGCAAGTAAATAAAAAATACATAAAACAAACATACGACTATAATTTGTAGACTGATATAAATAAATGCTAATGTACTGCTATCATGTTATTCCTCAGTTACGTACGCATTTCGCATTCCCATGCATTATGTTTATTTATAAGTGTCCAGAGGAATTCAATTTTTATTAGATTTTTCCATGGGAAAAAAAATGAAAATGCATTGGAAAAGAATTGTAATTCTGGTCCTAGAGCCAAACCTTAGCCAATTATTTTTCAATATTTATATCCATATATATCTATATCTATCTATCTATATATATATAGATAGATATATCTATATATCTAT